>NW_021635648.1:0-76343 GCF_004799145.2 Neltuma alba | reverse complement strand
TTATCTTGAAAAAAAATACATAAATATAAGAGGAAAATGGATTGGGTCTTATAATTTAGTTCCAAAAAAAAGTCAAATTGGGTCTTATAATAAGGACCGGAGGAGTATTATTATATATAAATTTTCGTTATTTATTACAGCCGTATGGAAGAAAAATGAGTTTCTCTGCTTTAAAAAAGTATGAAAACTTGAGTTTCCTTCCAGATTGAGAAATTTCGTGCTCTTCGAGAACGACTCGCTTGAGGATAAGAAACGAAACTGCAAAAACAGAATCATACCCCACTTGCCTCTCTTTTTCTCTCTCTAACGTCTCCTTACTCGTCGTTATCTCTCTCTCTCTCTTC
Source organism: Neltuma alba (assembly GCF_004799145.2). Classification (NCBI taxonomy): domain Eukaryota; kingdom Viridiplantae; phylum Streptophyta; class Magnoliopsida; order Fabales; family Fabaceae; genus Neltuma; species Neltuma alba. The sequence continues at coordinate 75,999 of NW_021635648.1, read as the reverse complement.
GTCTTCCTCTCTGTCCTGGAGGTGCCATCCCAAACGCTTCAAATAGCAGCAAGCATAAGCGGGGACGGTCACATACCCACCTTCGCAATTCGCATTCACTTCCCTTTTCTCCATTCCCTCACTTAAGTTCGATTCCTCACTTCCTTGCAATTCCGTGTGGAAGTTTCTGTTCTCGCAATAATGGAAACGGAGGATAAGCTTCTGATGCTCCGATGCTCCGTTAAGAACTACGATTGGGGCCGACTGGCCGGAGACTCTCAAGTCGCAAGGCTCTTTCGCTGAATTCCGGATCCGAACCGAACCCGACAAGCCTTACGCTGAGTTTTGGATGGGTACGCATGACTCTGGCCCATCTTTCTGCTCTCTGGTGATGAAAATATGACCCTTAAGTCGTGGCTGTCGAAGAATCCTAATGCTCTTGGCGAGAAGGTTCTTGGAAAATGGGGCTGTGATCTCCCTTTCTGTTCAAGGTATATATGATAACTCCAATTCGAGGTCTAGATATGAAATAAAAAGAATGGTATTGAATTGTGAACTTCTTGTGGTGGTTCTTTGTGTTTTAGGTACTCTCGGTGGCAAAGGCGTTGTCCATACAGGCTCATCCAGATAAAGAGTTAGCCAGAACTTTGCATAAATTGTATCCTGATCTGTATAAGGACGGGAATCACAAACCTGAGATGGCTTTGGCAATGACCGAGTTTGAAGCTCTGTGTGGGTTATCTCTCTGGAGGTACTCATTGTATTTCGTCAAATCTTTTATTTTACTTTCATTGAGTTTGGGTATCAGGGGAAATTAAACTGATATGTTATTCAGTGACGCTGTCATAAACAATTCTTTATCTGTTTGTCGGAGAAATTTGTTTTCTTATGTTTTGATCCTTAATTCCTTCATATGAACTATAAGATAAGTGAGTCGGAATATCTTGAGCCTTTTCTCAGAAGTCAGAAAGTATCGCTATTGATGGTGATTGGAAAATTTAAAGTCTGCTTGGATTTATTAAGAAATTAATATTTTAATCTTCTGTGTTTTTGGGTGATTAATCATCCATTTTTAAATTCGGTAGTTTTGCACTTCAGTTTTTGCTTTTTTGGAAAAATAACTCCCTTGTTGGGTAGACTTCCGTAATGTTGTTACAGAAGTTTTTTTTTTTTTAACATATTTTTTGCGGAATTTACGGTTTTCTTTTTCTTTTTTAAGCCAAAGAAAATCACAGTTGACTTTATCACATTAGAAAATTAAAAACAGATATTAAAATTTTGATTTTAAATTATTTTAGAGGATTTAATTAATAAAATTTTAATTTGGACCATTCTGTGATTTTCACAGTCAATTTAATCTCGTAACTCCTTGTTCACAGGATTCTATCTGAGCGTACCAGTGATGGCCAATTAATGATGAGGAGAATCATGTGAAAAGATCAATGACAATCGTTTATAATATACAAATTAGGGAGTAAACGATATTGCTTTGCCGCTGTTATTTTAATTTTTTTTAAAACTCGCTTGCATATACAAATCGTTGAGATCAGCATGCAGGTCTAAGCTACTATTGATTGTCTGAGATTCAAAACCTTCAGTTACAATCTGACTACACTTGACGAGTTTTGAGTTAATCACTTTCCAAGCTTTATTGTTCTTACAGTAGTCAATTTAGAGCCCGTAATATGATATGGGGTTGGGTTCGCGGAAGTTAATTTTTTTCAGAAAAATATGTGTTATTGGTTGAAAAATGATTCCGAAAGTTGACATATTAGGCTGTTCATGAAGCATCATTTTCAAACGCGAGTTGAAAATTTTTTGTTTCAAACATTAGCAAAACTCGAGCTCCATGAATTTTAAATGTTATTCATATATGACTATAGAATTACAGAAGAGAAGCCAATGCTTTTTGTCTTCTTCTCTTTCTCCTTTCAGTGAATTATACTTTTTTTTTTTTAATTGTTCTGAAAGCTTATGGAATCTGCTATCCTCTGGAATATTCGCATATATAATACTTCATCTAACTTATGACTCAAAAAGTTTGTAATACATATGCTTTGATCTTACTACATATTCAGAGCTTTTTGTGTAATTCGAAGAGTTTCCACGATGTCTGGACCTGGCCTTTTGGTAGATGCAAATAAAAAAATGTTGTTTTATTGTCTTTGGAGCATTGTCATCAGTGAACCAAGTAAGCAATCTTCGGTGTTATTTTTACTCAGGAGCTGAAGGTTGTGATTCGTACTGTACCTGAGGTTATGGAACTGGTTGGCTTTGGAGATGCATTACCAATCTTTGGACTCACTGATCAAGATAACGAAGAGACTATAAAACGTGAATTGGCGGCAGTGTTTACCCGGCTCATGTTCGCAGATAAAAAGGAAGTCACTGAATCAGTAGGCAGATTGATAAGTCGTCTGATCAAAGAAAGTCAGGTTGGGTGATTACTTTTGAAAGTCGTCTGATCATTGTTATGTTTATTTCCCCTTTGAATTGTTTACTATTGTAGCTACCCTTCGATATCCATCAGTCTATCCATCAGTCCGAGTTGCAATGACTTCTTAAAAAGCAAATTTATTTTTCACTTCATGTTATTGTTCCTCAAAATCAATTCAGTATATATAAATATATATATATATAAATAATAACGGTTTCACTTTTAATCAGGTGAGGGAGTTGACAGATAAGGAGAAACTAGCGCTGAGGTTAGAAAAGCAGTATCCTAGTGATATTGGTGTCATAGCAGCCTTCTTACTGAACTACATGAAACTCAATCCCGGTGAAGCCCTGAGCCTTGGGCCAAATGAGCCACATGCTTATATAAGTGGTGAGTGCATCGAATGCATGGCAACTTCAGACAATGTCGTGCGAGCTGGCCTTACTCCTAAACACAGAGATGTCCAGACTCTTTGTTCCATGCTCACATACAAGCAGGTAAGTGATACATGATGAATGCTCTAGCATGTGGAGACTGCCATTTTGTTTTGTTTTAATTTTTTTTTCCCCATGATTTTTCATGATAGAATAGAATAATGGAAAAGTGATGCGTCTTCCTTCCTTTGACGGGAAGGGGAAGAAACAGGAACATCAATCATGTGATAGGTTTGACTTTTTGAGGAATGGATTGACCTGTAGTAATGGCAATGGCATGAATATGTAAGACTAAAGGATCTGAAGCCATCTTCTCTTGCAGGGGCCCCCTGAGATCCTGCGAGGAATTCCCATAAATTCACATGTAACAAGGTACCTCCCACCATTCGATGAATTTGAGATTGATCGCTGTGTTGTCCCTCAAGGTGAATCAGTGACCTTCCCAGCAGTCCCAGGTCCTTCCATCTTTCTGGTCGTTGATGGGGAAGCGATTATAAAAGTTGGAGGATCACTCAGAGTCTATATTGCTGCCGAAGGAGATGTCATTTTTGCTGCTGCAAACACCGTAGTTTGTATAAGTGAAGCATCAGACTTGATTCTGTATAGGGCTGGGGTTAATGGTGAATTCTTTGAAGCTTCCGAGGCTTAGGAAAGCCTTCTGTCAGCCAAGTCTGGAATTCTGAGTTTGGTTTTTCAGAGTGACAAGAGTATACAGGAAAAGGCACTGTGATCACAACATAGTAATGTAGTAGTATATTGGGAAAAAAATTGGTTAGTTTCCAATAAAAGATAGCATATAGCCAATATCTTCATATGTATACTTCCATTGAACTTGTTTGTTCATATTTTTTTTCTGGAAAGTGTTGGATTAAACTGATCTAGTTATGTTTATAGTTTTCTATCGAATAACTTCACAGATCAACGGGCCAAACATGCTGTATAGTAATGGTGAAGCTCCAGGTATGAGAAAAGGCCTAAGCGGACGCCACTTTGGACCTACAATCATTAGATTAAAAATATGACATGCCACATACTCTAGTACTCGTTGCATGTAAACAACACGAACTGTGATTTTCAAATCTTAATGCTGACACCTGTGGGAAAATAGATTTTACCAGACAATTTTTCAGCGTCGGATGGTAATTTCTGCAAAATAATGATGAGCTGTGCATTCGCAACATGGGATTCTTATGCCCCTGTAAGATAAATAATACGCCTTTTTGGCCAACAATACCCAAACAACCTTTTAACACAGAAATTTATATTACTCTCAATAATATCAATATTAATATGAAATATAGAATTTATAACAAATCACAATGAAATTGTAGTTGGAAAGTATTACTGAATATATGTAATATTGCAACAAAGTACGAGCATGTAAAAGACCCATTGTCACTGCAGCTTTCCACTTTGTCTTTCCCTCAGCCATTATGTGACAACTTGTTTACTCCAAAATTTAAATTCTTTCAATAAAGAGGAAAACGAAAACCTGAGATTTTTTTTATTATCTGCTCATAGGAGCTACAAAGGAAAAATATTTTGATGTTTTAGAACTTCTGAATAAGCACAAACATTAGAAGAGTCTGAAAATCCGAAATTGCCAGGACCACCAGCATAACATACTATCAAGCAGGAAGATTACCCAAAAAAGAATTCAATTTTAAATTCAGGCGCATCACTAAATACTCTTTGTTTCAATGTGATGACGGAGAAATCCAAGTCCAAAAATCAAAATTTCGAACGGCATAAAACAAAACTCGTAATATTGCTAGAAATAAAACACTGCACTAAAATACAGACTCCATCAAACGAAGAAGCATTTCAGGCTTCAGTGATTGGATAATCAAATACTACATCTTTCCCAGTAAGCTTCCTGTAAACTCCAGAAAAAGTTCCTAGCTTGTATTCAGTATTATTGCGCTCCTTAGGGTCCAGGAATACCTGAGTTTAAAAATATCATAAATGAATATTAGAAGATCACTATAATATAAAGAGAAGCAGGACAAAATATGCATTAAAAAGAACTCACCTTCATTATTTTTGATCCATCAACCCTATATCTGACTCGCTTGCCAACAATCTCAGCAGGATGCACAACATCCTCCAGCATGGCATCATGGACAGCTGTTAGGGTGCGGGTGCGAGGTCGCTGAACAGCAGAACCTTTCTTTGGTGGCCGCAAAATCCTTCTCGTAGCAATCACGACAACATCCTGCAATTCAGCATGATTTTCAGCAAACGCACTCTAGTTATCCATGAAAACTTTCAAACAGCCAAGTGTAATGGGACACAGTAGGCACAGTACATTGCATTATAAACAACAAACACAGAGAGAGAGAGAGAGAGAGAGAGAGAGAGAGAGAGAGAGAGAGAGATGCTTGACAGCACATGAATTCCTAAACATTGTTTAGCATTGTGGACAACAACCTTTCCACTGAATTTCTTTTCCAATTCCCTAACAAGTCTGAGATGAATCTTGCGGAATGCCTTCCTCAATCTGTAAGGTACATAGATAACAACAGCTTTGCGGTTCCCAGCAACATCCATTTGACTGCATAATGGTTTGCTCTTGTGAGTTGTGACCAAAATAAAAAATAAAAAAAATTAGACTTACACAAGTGATTATAGCAACATGCTTACACAGCTTGATTTATGTAGAGATCCTTCAGGTCACTTTTCAGCTCCTGATTGGTGTTCTCCAAATCAAATAGGTACTGTGCAACTGTCTCCTCAAATTCAGTGGGTTCAGCATCATTATCCTTGTGGATTTTCTTTCTTGAAGTGTACATTTTGGCCAATCTGTTTTATGCCAAAACAATTGCTTATTAGGTAAATTTATTTTCATGATTTTAACCATGGTAATAGAAACAGAATAAACTTGAACTAACTGCTGCTACAGGTCACTGGACAGTCTGCATTGGGTTCCTCAGCTTAGGTAAGCAAGAATTAATCAAAACATAGACTATTCTGATACCACAAAAAGAGTCAATCAAACAGAACCCTCATTGCAAAACTTTCACTAACGAAGAATCAGAAGATAAATGTAAAATGGGAATTTCAGCCCTATTCTTGAATACTTCCACAGAAAAATATCAATTGCCCTATCATTGAATACTATAACAATGCACATCAATTGTATAAAAATAAACATACAATTATCTCAAACTACCACTGATGAGGAATCAAAATGATAAATACGAAAAATGTGAAATCGTCACTCTATTCTAAATTTTTCCACAAAATATAAAACGCCTCCCATTAAAACCACTTCAATTTTCAAACACTGGGGAGCAAACAAAAAAGGGTAAAAACTTCAAAATAATCAACTGACATTCTCAATGTTAACGCAAATCCACTAAAACTAATACACGAAGGAGATCGAGGGGGAAAAAACAATTCCATGGAGCAGTTGCATTGTAGAATATGTCTGAGTTTGGACTTTAAAGAGCCCAAATAGATCAGCTAAAAAATTGAGTCTTCAATACAGGAGAAGGGAAATATCACCGGCACGGGAAAATGGATGTAACAACGAAAAGGAGACAAAACGTCGAACGTACCAAAAGATGAGCAGAAGCCGGTGAGTTCAGATCGACCTTAGCTCCAAGTCTTCGGCTTCCACGATCCAGAGTGAGAGGAGGCGCCGGGCAGGTTAACGCAAGGCTTATATAGCAACTTTAGAATACGCTCCAAGGTTGCCCTAACTCTTGACGGCTCCCCTTTTTTTCATTCATAATTCGTCTATTGTGTTTAATGTATTTAATCAATAAAAATAATTGTTCGTCCATTGTGTTTAATGTATTTAATTAATTACAAATACAATTTAAGTAACATGCAAAAAAAATTACCCAAAAAAAATACAATTAGAGTAAAAGGTACAAAATTTTATAAACTTTTTATTATATATTTTTTTGAGTGAAGAAACTTTTTATTGTATTCTTTTATTTTCTTCAAGAATTATTTTTTAAAAATTATAAGTTATATATGGGTCCGCATGTATTAGCACTTTAGCAGGTACGGCGTATGAGAAGATGCATGAGGTACGCATTTTTTATTTTTTATGATTTGGGTTAAGCTGTATCTCACCCTTCAATATTTTTCATCAAGCACCTACATCCTAAATTCATTACTTTTTAGTTTTTAGTATCCTAAATATTTGTTCAATAGTAACAGTATTCTAAATTTATTAATTTTAGCACATCATCAACTTACAACATTTTTTCAGCACCTTAGATTATTTTTTAAGTTGTATACAGTATGTTTATTACTACAAAGTAGGATGCATCAAAAATTAGTTTATTAGGAGATTTTTATGATTTTATTAATTTTTTATTTTTTATGATTTTTTATGATTTGGGTTAAGTTACATCCTATCCTTCAAATATTTTTCACCAAGCATTTATATCCTAAATTCATTACTTTTTAGCATCCTAAATATTTGTTCAGTAACACCAGTATTCTAAATTTATTAATTTTAACATATCCATCAACTTACAACATTTTTTATTACTATTTACTATCATAAATTTATTAACTTTTAGTACATCTATCACCTTAAATTATTTTTTGAGTAGTATACAGTATGCTTATTACTGGATGCATCAACAATTAGTTTATTAGGAGATTGTGTATTCAGTTGTGAAAGACGTGAGTCAAGATGTTCAAACTGTTAAGGGAAGCCTTCAACAATTTTGCATACCATGAAATGGAGGATAAAAGTATTAAAATAAAAAATTATAAAAAAATAAAAATACGGAAAGAATAAAAAAAGGAAAGATATACATTTATTTTAGATTGTCCTTTCTTTCAAGAGAGAAAGGTTCATCAAATTTAACTTCAAAATTAGGGTTATAGTTGTAACAACTAATATTGAAAACACTTTCAAATTATTCATTATCAAATTGAACAAAACTTCCTTCACATAGCCTCACTCAAAATATATAATTAGACTATGAGAAATTTTTATATGTTCATAAAATACCACATCATGCATGTTCTTTATGATGAAAATATTCTAGTAATCTTTTCCTGGTTCCCATAGCTCACAGATGTCGCTTGATTATTTTTTCTCTCTTCATGACCTCTTATGTTAGAAATTTCAAATACTCATGAAAAAATAATTATAGGAACATTTTCATTAGAGAGAGTATGGATGACGTGACACTATAGAAGTATATAAGAATTTCTCCTAGATTATGCAAAAGATTATTCTTCATTCTTAGATTATTGAAATAATTTTCATTTAGTTTCTTTGCATTCTTGTATAATTTTTCAAATGACCTAATCAATTTTTTTGTTTTTAACCATTTTGATTTCAATCAAATCGATTAAGAATCGTATTAATTTGATACTACTTTTTCCTCCTTCTAGTATTCTCCTTTAGTCGGTATCAAAACTAGAAGAAAAAATATAAATATATTGACATAATATAAGTATTAAGAATTATTAATTAAGAAAAAGTAGAAAAAATGACCTAAAAAAAATAATATTTATTGAGAAGATCCTACAAACTACAATTATTTCTAAGAATCAAACATTTTAAAAATACTACATTATCATTAACCAAATTCTTACATTTTCTCTCATCACACCTTCCATTGATTTTTTTTTTTTTATAATCTCCTTAGTTTTATTAAAATGATTCATAATCTTTTTTTCATAAATATTTGCAACAAAATTTATTGAAATCAAATCAAAATAAATATAAAATGAAATGAAAATATTTATTTAATTTTTATCTTTGTCTTTATTTGAGTTTCAATAAAAATTCTCTCTATCTTTTCAAAAAACTCTAGTTTGTTTGTTTTATAAATTATTTTACTACATGCATATATATTATTACATAGTTAAATTTAAGAAACATGTTTTAATTGATTTGAATAAATACAATTTAATTTTTTAAAAATAACAAAATGATAAGATAAATGAAAAATTTTAAATTTATCTTTATATCTAAAAATTTTCATTCTCTTAATTTTAATAATGTTTTAATTGTTAGTAATGTTAACACACAAAACAAGATCAAGAAAAAAAAATTACAAGAATTGATAAAAAAAAATAGTATAGAGAAAAAAAATTAAAAAACACTTTGCGAAATTGATATTTCTGCTTATTTATTGATTTATGCGAAAGTGATAAAATCTTTACTTTTAATCCAATGTTATTAAGTTAATTTTCATCCAGTTTCTTTATAGGGGGAATTCTGATTAAATCTAGTTGAAATATCAAAATCCAAATTAAGGCTTACACTTTTAATAAATTATTAATTAGGTCAAGAGGCCTTATTAGGAAATTTTGAATGTTGTTAAAAGACTAAAATATCCATTTAAAGTAACAAATTGGTAATTGGTCTAATCAATTTATGACTTAAATTCTTCTTCTTTTTTGTGATGTCGCTAAATGAACCATCAATTTCACATATTCTTACCATATGTGTTGTTAAAAGAGTAAAATGTATGATTTTTTTGTGTGTAATTTATATTAAGAAACTCATATTACTCTATCCGTCCCATGAAATGTTAGAAAAGTTATTTAGATTTCTATATAAACTCATATTAATTATTAGTAAGAATTTTAACAATAAAATTATAAGACATAACATGATAAGAACATCTTTATGGCAGATATAACAAAACACTTAAAAAAAACGACAAATTTGATGCTAAAATATACTAATACATTAAGATTCTGATTTTTCAACTATAAGGGAAAAAAATTTCTTCAAAAAAATTATTAATTTCATGGTGTTGGAATCAAGTAATTAAAAAGTCCTATTCCCATTACTAAAAAAAGTCCCTGTTCCCATAAATTTTATCAATATATCAAAATTAGTATAAAATATTATATTACGCATTGTCAATGTTTTGCTCTTAGTATTTCCAATTTTTTTATGTAAGAAATTTTGTATAAATAAATACTATATAATGTCAAGTTTTCATGGTTTAATTTTTTTCAAAATAATATTATACTCTCATATTTAAATTATAAAAGGGGAATTTAGTCTTTTAATAATAATTAAAAATTTCTAATAAGACCTATTAGCCTAAATAGGAATTTGTTAAAAATATAGGTCTTAATTTGGATTTTGATATTTTAACCAGATTTAATCAGGATTCTTCCTTCTTTATACTCTCGTAGAATTTTTCAAATGAATATTATTAAGTTAATTGAATTTTTCAAATGAATACTATTAAGTTAATTAAGTTAATTTTCGTCCAGTTTCTCTACAATCTCATAGAATTTTTCAAATGACTTAATAATGTTTTTTTGGAAGAATTAGAGACAAGGATTAATAAGGAGTGATATTTATAGGTGAGGATTATAAAAATTAAAATTATTTAAAAGGACTAAATATTCAAATATAAATTTAAAAATACTATATTATCCTTATCCAAACCTCTTACATTTTCTCATACATTCCCTCCTACATTTTATTTTTAAAACTAATTCAAATTAACAAATTTTACTAAATTAGATCTGCTTTCCCTCAAAGTTTACAACCTGTGTAAAAATCAATTTAATAAATGTGCAAACTTTGTTACTTCATGTAAAAACTAAATTTTTATTTTCTTTATTAAAGGTTAAAAAAAACCTTCACAGATTTTAATTAAAAATAAAAATTATATATTTTATTAAAATTTAGATTATTATATAATTTATCATATACACGATTTTAAAAATTCCAAGAAATTTTGTATAACTTATTTTTTTATTTTATAAGAAATTTATATCAGATTTAAAAATAAAAAATAGATGTAATTTTGAGAAATTTGACGAATTCAGACTATTCATTATAATTTTATAAGAGCCCTTCTCAAAATCATTTAACAAAAAGCCACCTAATTATATAATAAAAAAATTCATGTAATGTTAAGAAATTTAAATAAATCATTTTCTTTGATTTTTCAAAATTTTTTATATAATAAATGATATAATAATCCAAATTTTAGTAAAATTATATAATTTTTACATTCAAAATTAAAGTCTGTGTTGATTTTGAAAAGAAAATTTCAATTTTTATAAAGAAAATAAAATTTTATTTTTTACATGAACAGTGCTTGTTTATTTTTTTAATTGATTTTTACGTAGGTTATAAATTTTGAGAGAAACCATATTTAATTTAGTAAAATTTATTAATTTGTATTAATTTTAAAAATAAAACATAAGAGGGAACATAGTAAAAAATGTAAGAGGTTTGAATAGGAATAATATGCTATTTTTAAATTTATATTTAAATATTTGGTCCTTTTAAATAATTTTAATTGTTTGTCATTATCTTTCATAAATATCATTTCTTATTGGTCCTTATCTCTAATTCTTCCATGTTTTTTTGGCAACCATCCATACGGATAGTTATGCTCATTGTTGTTCCAAAAAAATCCATCAAGGATTCGTTTGGATTGGTGGTAGGAAAAATAACTTATTTTCAATCTGACTTTTGAAAAAGTGAGATTGGGCAAAAGATATATTAAGTAATGTGATTTATATTTGAATTCACTTTTATAAAAGTTAATTTGTAAAGTAAAAAAGTTGTTTAGATTATAATTGGATAAGTAAGTTTAGTTTATAAAATGATTAAAATGGGTATGACCTTTATTAAATGATAAAAAATGATTAAAAATATGAATTTATAAAATATAATAATTTTAAATTATTATAATAGGAAGAAGTTCTATTTAATGAATAAAATATATTTATATTAATGTGAAAATTTTTTAACCAAATAATATTACATAATTAATTAGATGATATATTCTACACAATTTATGTATACACAAAATGAAAAATAATATCAAAATATTATAAAAATTTTGCTAAAAAATATTTTTAATTTAAAAGAGGATTAAAAATAAATAAGTAAAAATTGATTAGAAGCATAAGGAATATGTAGAGAGAAGTATAGGATAACATAAATATAAGAGTAAAAATGTTTTTTGATTTTAAAAATTACTTTTAGATGAGCAAGATAAACCATAAGCCATAAAAATTAACTTATGACTTAAATTGCTTTTTGAGATAAAATGACTTCTAGTCAAAAGTGATGCCAAACACAATAACATAACTCAATTTAACTTTTGGCCTTTGAAAGCTACTTTTATCCTTCCATTCGTTCAAGCAAACAGGTCTTAAGACTTGTATTGCTCTGATACCTCTTTTTCTTCCTTTTAGCACTCTTTTTCAGTTGGTATCAGAGCTAGAAGGAAAAGTAGAAATGTATAGATATAATATAAGTTAATTAAGAATTATTTTTATTAAGTTTCTTGTCAATATTTCTTTACTATATTTTTTTTTATAACAAAAGGACGCCTCAATTAAATACCATCCTGTCTTAGAGTGGCAATATTACAATCATTAAGCAATGAAGAACCTAAATCTGCAGGGGGTTGAATAACCACGTGGAAGCCATACAATGCATCCCAACCTCTCTTGGCCAAGTAGTCTACCGGTTTATTGCTATTTTTTTGCATGTATCGAATGCAAACTTCCCACGTTCTGTTTAGTACCGACTGTATCTCCTGAATAAGACTGTGATCATCGTGTTCCTCTTCAACTCCGTGCTATAGGAGTTCAATGACGTTAGTTGAGTCCAACTCCATGATCACTCTTCTATAGCCTCCATCCCACGCTAGTCTCAGGCCATGCAAACATCCCCATAACTCCGATGTCATTGCATCCCCATAATCCAGACGACAAATGAAACCTTTTAAGAACCTTCCTTGAGGGTCTCGTAACAAGCCACCGCAGGCACAAGCGTGATTGGTATGAGAACAGGCCCCACCGATGTTTAACTTAGTCCACCCCTCTAGGGGTGGCTTCCAAGCCTCAGGGACACCCAGTAGCAGTGCACTTGGCAGCGAGCATCCTACTATGCTCCTCCGCGTTTGTTGCAAGGTGCTCGTTATGCTTTTAACTCTCAAGATTAGATCCTTGTTGGCAATGTCATTGATTCAAAAGTAAAGAGATTCCTTCTTCGTCACAGCCACCAACAAGTGATGGTAAAGATAATTGGCCAGTTATCTCCACTGCGTCCCTTGTTTTGAAAGCTCCAGCACAACTAGTCTTGTAGATTTAAGGAGTAGAAGCGTTACCACAATTAGGGGTGGAGCAGTTTGTGCTAGAGAGTCTTCGTATTACTGCAGTCCCAGAAAACGTGAAGGAGGTCTTCCACTCCCCGACCGCAGATGTGGCATAGGTCAGTGTCGCTAAGGCCTCGTTTGTGACGTGCAACATTCATGAGTAAACTTTGACGTAAGACAAGCCATATGAATGTTCGGCAGCACTGGGGTACCTATAATTTTCAGAGTTTATCCCAAGATGCATTAGGCTCGGTTCTTCCACTAGAGAGCATCGTATATGCCAACTTCACAGAAAAGTTCCTGTGCTTCTCCCATTTCCAACGAACATTGTTACCATCGGCACTATACTCAAGACCAGACTGAGTCTTCGGCCAGTTCTCTTTAATACCCTTCCACACATTCAATCTCTATCGTGATGAGTCTATTTGTGGTATAAGGTCCTCACCACATTTGTACTTATCCCTCACAACCCTAACCCAGAAGTCTTCTCTATTCTTCACAAGCTTCCAACCCAACTTCATGAGCAGAGATTGATTTTGCAATTTGGCATGTCTTAAACCAAGTCCGCCATATCTCTTACCTGTACAGACCGCCTCCCATGCGACTAGTGGTATCTTCTTGTTGGTTACGGTGTTGCCCCATAAGAAGCTCTGATTACACTTATCTAGAGTTTCACAAGTGTGTCCAAGCAAAGAGGAGGAGGTCTGTATGACATAACCTGAGATAGTCGTAGATACCGAGGAGATCAGCGTCGCTCTTCTTGCTAGGGAGATTGAATAAGTTTTCCATCTAGACATTCAGGACTTAACCTTATCAATGGCCTCGCTAAAAGTTTCTTTATTAACTCACCGGTCTTGTAGCGGAACACCCAGGTATTTGCCCGAGTTGGAGGTTGGAGTAAATCCCAAAATGGAACTAATTTCACTGCGACATGTGTGGTTAACGTTTGTGGAGAAAAGAACTCTTGTCTTTTGGGCACTAACTTTGAGGCCGAAGCTTTGACAGAAAATATCTAGACACTCCTTAATAAGTTCAGCTTGCCTTACCGAAGCCTCCGCAAAGAGAAGGATGTCATCGACAAAGAAAAGATGTGAAATTGGGGGACTCGTTCTAGTAAGCCTGATAGGACGCCATTGGTTGCTTGACACCTTTTCCTGAATGAGATGCGCCAATTTCTCCATGTAGATAACAAAGAGATAAGGTGACATAGGATCCCTTGCCTAACACCTCTTAATGAATGAAAGCAATCTGCCTTACTCCCATTCCAAAGTAATTGCAAGTTTTTCGTACGAATGCAGTTGTCAATCACTTTGACGAACGAAGAAGGAAGTTTGAGTTCTACTAGGCATCCCAGTAAAAAGCTCTGGTTGATTCTGTCGTAAGCTTTTTCTAGATCAATATTAATAGTCATGTAGCCTTTCTTTCCCCGTATGGTTCCCATAGAATAGGCCACCTCCTGCGCCATCAGAGCTGTGTCTTCCTGGTAACAAACTACATTGGTTAGGGGAAATAATGTCAGGTATATAACACTTCATCCTACTAGCAATAATTTTTGTAACCACTTTATAGATGACGTTACACAGGCTAATGGGTCTAAGGTCTTTGATGGTTTCAGGGGGTTTTTTTTAGGAATGAGCACAATTAAGGTGCCATTGATATCTCGAATTGCCCTCGAATGAGAGAACAAGTACTTCACCATTGTCGTAACCAAACCCCTAACCCTACTCCATTGGCTTTGGTAGAAGAGAGCATTGAACCCATCTGGTCTAGGTGATTTAAGGGCACCCATGCTAAACAAGGCGTCTTTGATTTCTTCATCTTCAACCTCCTGACCGCACCCCTTCAGATGCTCCTCATGCATCGTAGGAAAAGTGATACTGCACTACATATCATGACGATTTGGTATCTCTTCTGTGAACAGAGCTGAAAAGAAAGCTGTGGCATCAAACTTGATTATATTGATATCATAGTACCACTCTCCACCTCTAGCTTCAAAACATCAATCCTATTCATTTTCCTTCGCCCGTTCGCGTGAGCATGGAAGAGTTTAGTGTTTCTGTCACCCTGCAAGTTCCTTTCCAATCTCGCTTTCTATGCCCATAACAGTGACTCCTGCATAAGAGTGCCTTCTAATTCTCTCCACAATTCAGCTTGGAGCTCGTCGTAGTGCTCTGGTTCCCACCCCATGCAATGGCACTGGTTACCCCTTCTAGTCGACGTAGAATTTTCCGCTTACGGCCTTCAATATGGCCGAAAACCTCTCTGTTCTATTGACTGCACACTCGAGAGAATTGTTCAATATTATCATTCCAACCCAGGGAAGTGTTCCCCCTGTCTTTCACCAAACTACTAAACTCCTCATGCAGTACCCAAGGTGCTATGAAACGGAAAGGGCGTTGCGCTCTCTCCCTAGTTTGGCACCCATCGAGATGGAGGAGAAGCGGTTGATGATCAGATTTATAGAAAGGTAAGTGTGAGACACGTGCATGTGGAACTGTGTGCACCACCTGTCATTTGCCAAAAAATGGTCCAACCGTGCCTCTGTACCACCCCGCTTCCAAGTAAACTGAGGACCCACATAACCCAAGTCTTCCACTTGCATTTCATCGAACCATAAACAAAACTCTTAGTCTGTGGATACGTGGTGAGTGGCTGGTGACTTCCGTTCAGATTCGAGTAACGTGGCGTTAAAGTCGCCACCAAAAACCCAAGGACTATGTGATAACACTCCTAGTCTTGATAACTCAAACCATAAAGCTCTTCTTAAACCGACATGCGGAGATGCATAGACGATAGTCATGAACCAAGTTTCTCGCCGACTATTTTCCAATTGCAAGTGAATGAATTGTCTGTGCTGTTCTATGACCTCCACTCATCGAACCCCGACCCCCCAGAGACACCATATGCCGTTGCTAAAGCCAACCATATCTATGAATGTGTAGTCCTGGAAACCCAGTCTTCCTATCTGTTTTTCTGTTTTTGCCTTATCCAATCTGGTTTCAAGCAATGCTAGAAAGTCTAATTGGTAAAATTTTCATAGCTCTTGTACCAGGCTGGGAAATGCCTTTAACCGGTACCTCGTGAATTCCATACCATGTAATTCATGAGGAAACAGATGCGGGAGGTGATGTGTTTTTACTATCCCCCATCTGGACATCAACCTTAAAGTTACTCGCATGTTGCTCTCGGTTTAGCTTTGGATTCGATATCTCCACTTCCTTGTCCATATCTTGGCTATTACCTTCCTTAACACCTCTCGTATCGTTCATTAGATGCATATATGGATCCTGTGAGTTACTAACATCCATATTGTCTAGCTTTGGCCCACTTTCTTTAGCTTGGGGTCCTCAACGTGTTTGTCTTCATTTGACAGGCTTGCCTGAAGAACCTCAAATGAGTTTTGGGCCTTCATCGGCCCAACTCTCTTAAAGCTAAGCTCCTTCTTCTTGTATTTTAATTTGGCAGCATTCATATTTTCCTTCCCTTTTCAAATGGGCTTCTCGTCTTGCTTCCTCTTGGTCCCCACATTGACCCAACCAGACTCATTATTATTAATCTCGGCCCCAAACTTTCTAATTCCAACTCCATGATCCTTCGTAATATTTTCAGCCTTATCCTTCCCAGATACCCTTGAATCAATACCAAATCTCGAGCCATCACCTTTTATGATCCCATGCGGATTTTTAGTCGCCTCTTTATGTCCATATCCTTTCATATCTGTTCGCATAACTCCCCTGCAGAAATCTCTCTTCACCAACATTTGACGACCGAGATGTTTGACGGATACTGACGTTCCTTCTCTGACCATCATCGATTGCCCACGGTCTCCATTTTCTTTATTTGGAGGATGGGTAGGTTGTTTGTTACCGTTTCCCTCACGACTTGTCACAGTAATATGCCTTCGGTGATTAGCCTCCTCAATATTTTGCACCGGTTGCAACTTGATGCATGCATGTTTGTCGTGACCGTATAGACCACATTCAAAGCACACTTGGTGCAGCCCTTTGTACTCGATCTATTTATCCTCTCCAAAAGCCGTGAAAGCTGGTAGCAAGGGTTGTTGGAGGTCAATTTCTACACAGATACGGGCAAAACCTCCTTTATCATAAATAGATGTTGATCTGTCCACTTTGAGAGTCTTACCAACCATATTACCAATCATCCAAAGTGATTCCACATTGTAGAATTCCATAGGCAAATTCGGTATGCGAATCCATGCTGTAATTCTTCTTTGCTGGTTACCAATAGGTAGTGATCATCTGTCATCTAGGGTCCCTCCTGAAACACATAGTCTCTATCCTCTCGACTTGCAAATGAGACAATAAAGTAACCATTACTGAGAGGTATCACTTTCATAGCCTCCTTCGGTTTCCACATCCTTTTAATTCGATCTATCAAGATATTCTTAGGCACTTGGGTTCCTAAGACTTTGACAATGAGCGAGTTCATCCATGGTTGACACCAAGCCATGTATTGCTCTACCGAAACGGATAGTACTGGATACCTACTTTTACCACTACCATCATCGCACTCGTTCTTATTCTCATCCTCCTTATCCTGTGTCACCGTAGTGTCTTCATTCTTCTTGGTGAAAAAAGATTTCCATCCGTTCACGATATCTTCCTATTCATCATGTTTTACAAGAAAACCGGTACAGCCTGGGGAAAGTAACTTCTCCTTATAAGACCATTGCCCTCACCGTCCTCCTCCTAATGTTGCTGTCTCCTTACCACCATCTTCAGCCGTTGCCGACCTCTTCCCGTCTCCCTCGGACTCCCCTGAATCAGACTTACCAAAGACAAAGATTGCAGGGCTCGAGAGATGAGCCCCTTCTTTATCACGTTCACAACCTCCCCCTTGATCTCTATCGCCACTCTCTTCCGTCGCTTGTTGTCCACTCTTTGTGCTCTCCGTTCTCTCTAATTTTTAAAATACTCTTTGATTGGCTTTCTTTACTATATTTTCAATTTGATAGAACATATCATTTTGAGTAAGTATGTGAATTGGTTCTATTGAATATTTATAAAGTTGTAAGATTATGACAACAATTAGCAATGTAAAAAATGGCAAGTCCTCGTTAAAAATTCACATGCATGAATATTTCTTAGAATATCAATTACCTAATCTAGTGGTTATAATGGTATTAAAAATTTAACTTAGATAAATTTTAGCTGATATTCTCTCTTTGCATTACTATAAAATTTTAAGTTTCTTTTTATTTAAAATATTAGTCTTTATAATTTAATAAAAATCTGAACCATTTTGCTTCCTAAGAGATTAAAACCTATGGTTTAAAATTTAAGAAACTAAAGTCAAAATGAAAATAAATTTAAAGGACCAAAAATTATATTAACTTTTTAGAAATCTATATTTTTCACAATGCTCTTTTATTCCTGTTTCCTCCTTCATTTCTATAGAGTTTCGTCCTGCTCAACCAATATACTTAAGAAAGAAATCTATTTCCATGACATTAACCAAGATATTGCGATGATTTTTTTTTTTTTCAAATGTAGAGATAGAGATAATCCAAACCCATTTGAAGAGATATGCTTATATATGTAAAATGCCTTGATAATTTTGAGAGATTTTAAGAAAGTTTAACCTTTAAAAAATTATTATGCCTTAATTGTTATGTAGATGTATGTTTAATGAATTTTTTGTACATTTTAAAAGTAAGTAACTTTAAAAATTTCGCTTACATTTTTCTTCCAATTATTTTGTTAGTTAATAACAAACTGACTCGTCACTTGCAAACACTTTGCATATACTAAAATGCCATTCTTTATTTTAAAAATTGTTTAAACATGTACATTTCACCTAAAAAATTATACCTTCAAAAAGCAATGCTGATACATATCTGTGCACAAAATTTTTTACATTTACTTTTCCATTATTGATCATTAAAAGATAATTGAAATTTTTTAAATATGAAATATGGAAAATAAAATAATCTCAAATCTCAAACATCTGAAACAAATTCTTAGAAAATTTAAAACTTCAATTTTTTTTGGGCCAAGGGGAAACTTCAATATTTTTTAAAGAAACAACTCATAAAAATGGCCTCATCGCCGTCTAAAGTCAAAATTTTTAATACTTCTTTGTCTTTCACATACAAGATTGATACAAACAATTGACTACCCATTTTACATAATTGACTATATATATACATACAGCCCACTCATTAAACTCTACCCTTCATATTTAAGAGTATAAATAACTATTTTTGAACAAATCATTTGGCATATTTTTCAAACACCGGTGTGAATAGTCTGTGTTCACCATCCCTCATCAACCCCATTTATCCAGAGTCCCTCAAGCAGACAACCCCCTCTACTTCCATGTCATCTCCACAAAAATGTCAAAGTGGTCCAAATATGAATCTCCCATATTTGTTTTTTGTGTCCCTGTCGTCTTCCCAGGAGTAAGAAATAAACCATTAAAATATAGAAGAAAGAAATGAGGTATTACGGATAGCACAACTTATTTGTCATATTTCATTCAATACACAGGGAAATGCACGAGTTTTAAAACGGTGGGCATTAAATCTTAATTACTACTAAACTAATGCACAAAATAGCCTACCTGTCCATGTGTGCGTGAAAGCATGGGGACCACAAAATAGCCTAAACTCATGATGCCAAACAGAAAGTGCACAATCTCACCAACCTGTTGACGATGCAATACCAGATAGACTGAGAAAGGAAAGGAAGGAACCAGAAATAACAAGAACAATGATAATTTGCTTTAACCTTGTTCGGACACATTAAAAGAAGTTCCATACAAACTCCTATCAGAATCTGTAGTTTACCTTTGGGACAGACAGAAGGAGCGTGAACAGAAAAACTTGTAGCTCTGGTAGGCCCAACACCCTGCACCACGAAAAGTAATAGCTATAAGAGTTAAAAAAATAAAAAAAAAAAAGATTAAGGCAAATTATTGAAAAAGCCACGAAAGCAAACCATCAATGTTGCTCTAGGTCCTTTATATAGGCCAAGAAAACCCTCCTCTCTACAAAAGTACAAATGGTACTAAAAGCATGTGAGATGCCCTTGTAGACTGTAGTGCATGGCACTTCTCCGCAGAAAAATCTTTAAAAAATGAGACAGAAGAATCAAGATGCAGGGGAGCAAATTAAATCAACTATACTCACCAAGAGATCATAGAAAGTCATTGCTGAAAGAAGCACCATGATCACAAAACTGATAGTATCCTTTCATGGGTTCCCTATATTACCAATGCTGATCTGAATAACAATTTACTTGAGGAGAGAATAATAATTGGCTCAAAGATGATAAGTACCTTCAGTAGTTTATATAGAATGTGAATTTGCATTGATATAAACGGACTACTCAATTTCAATTGACCGCTTGCCATTACTAGTATCATGACTTGTCATTGGCAAACGACTGACTTGTCAATTGGTGCATATCAAGCTGTCAAAGCATGCCTTTTTACCTGTCCACACATTTGACTAAAAAAAAAAAAAATCTAACATAAATCTATCATATAATCTCATATCAGTTTACATATTCTGGCCATACATGATTTCAAGTTAACTACAGTTGCATAACACATTTTGGTTATAGTTTCATATAACGTGGATCTAATATTTTCACATAAATAGAGCTGTCATTTGTGGCGCTTTGACTTGTTGGTTGTTGCACAATAAGTTATCAATGCATGCCCATTCACTTGTCAATTGCTAATACTAAAAAAGCTAATATAATACGGTTTCATAAATTCATTTCAGAACACATGAATACCACCAAAAAAAACAAAAAATATTTCATTTACCACTGAGTCATGTTAATACACATGAACTATAAAGTGATGATTATACAATGATGTCATTAAAATGATTATCAGTTAAGTTTCAAAATACAAAATAAATATATGGTTGAGGTCTATTTCTTCCTCTTGCTTCACCAATTACCACGTAGTAAAGGCAACACTTGATCACCAGGTAAGTACTTCCTTTACTTCCGATTCACTCTCTTCTTCCTCTTCTTCTGACTTTTCTGACCCAACTTGATCATTTTCTTCCTCTTCTTCTGACTTTTCTGATCCAACTCGATCATTTTCTTCCTCTTCCTCTGACTTCTCCCACACAGATTGCTCAATTTCTGCATTTTTTCCCCTTCCTCTGACCTTTTTAACCCAGCCTGATCTTCCTGATCTTCCTCTTTCTCTGAGTTTTCTGATCCAACATTTTCTTCCTCTTCTTCATTCTTACTCCCATGCAACAACCTAGACTGAAGGGAAAGCAGTTCCTCTCCCACCATGGACACAAACCTATCATAAGTTCTCTTTATTTCCTGAAAAATAATAACAATTAAATTAATCATGTGTCAACTTGTATAAAACACCAAGCTAAGCTCAACATTATCCTACCTACCGGGTGAGTTAAGATTGTTTTTGGATTAAAGTCGCTAGATGAAGGCCCAACTACGTTACTCACACCACGTAGCATCCCTTGATTGCGATCCTCCTCCAGTTTCACGAGTCTTCAGCTTGCCCTCAATAAACCATGATGCTATTGTCTGCTAGGGGGTTTGCCAAGTGAAATCAGTAGACACCCACGTTACTTTGTTGTAAGGAAAAAGTGGTCACAAGCTCATTTAGACCTGCTGCCTATAAAAAAAAAAAAAGAACAAAGAAAAAAACTCATTTAGACCTGCAGACCATTTTCAACTGAACTCGAAGTGGTCGCAAGCACGATCAATAAGTCTTCCATATCTACAAAAATAAATTGTTTGGCATAATCAAAGCTCTTGCGCGCACACTATTCGGCCATCTCCCTTCCATTTAGTTCTTGTTCTTTAAATAGAGTTCTTTTACATTTCTCTGTATTAGTTCTCCCTTCTATAGATTTTTGCAGAAGACTTCGTTCGAAGGGAAATAAATGCATATATATATATATATATATATATGGGAACTACAGTAGCAGGCAAGGACGGAAGAGAAAGTGACTACCTGTTTCGCCTTTAGCAGAGCGTCGCCAATGTCAGCCAGAGATTACTGCGGTGTCGAGTTCTCCTTCTCCCACAAGGACGGCGAGGGTTACTTGCTTCACGGGACTTTGCTTCCACGGCTACGGTTATTGCCTTTGCTGTTGCCGGACATTGAGGTTAGGGTTCGAGAGTGCTGAATAAGCTTTTAGACAGGGGGACAATTTGAGGGCCGTTTGGACTGGCGCCGAAAAAGTCGCTTGTTTTTCTAAGGAAGAATTTCAGAAGACTCTCTTAATAGCCAATTGAGATAATACTATCTCCGCTCCTAATTATAATAACTAATTAATTAATTTAAAGAGATTAAAAAATAAGTTAAATTAGTTATTTATAATAAATAGATATTGTATTTCTTAAAATATCTTTGCTAATCAAATTTATTGGTTAGAACTATCATTATTAGAGGGATTATCTTAAGAAAGAATACATAAATATGAGAAACAAAGTGAATTGAGGTCTTATAATTAAGATCAAAGTAAAAATCAAATAAGGTCTTACATTAAAAACCGGAGGTAGTATCAGTTAGTGCTAAAAAAATTCTAAAATTTTACTGTGCTCTTTGACCAAAATTTTTTTTATGTGAAAAGACCAAAATATTTTTGAATTGCAAATCACTGAATTTATATTGTAAATAATTTAATTCTTGTTGTAAATATCTGAATTTGAATTGTAAATCCTTGTAAATTTCATGGATGAATAAATGAATAACTCAAATTCGATAATTTACAATAAGAATCTGAATACTTGTAATAAGAAATCTGCAATTTGCAATTCAAATAAAAAAATGTTTTTGTCTTCTCACACACAAATTTTTGGTCAAAAAGTGCAATGAAGTTCCAGAATTTTTTGGGTTGACTGGTCTTAATTAATTAGTTATTGAAGGATTTATTGAAATTTTCCCTATTTTCACTTGGGCTTTTGGAAACCTAAGGCTAGGTGAAAGTTAGATTAAATAATTAGATTTATGTTTAAATTTTTTTTTTTGGCCAAGATTTATGTTTAAATTAGCTTTTGTAAATTAACAAATTTGTAAAACTAGAAATTGTTTGAATTATGTCACACACAAAAAAATTATTTGAATTATTATCGAACAAGCAAGTTTAATTGTAAAATAACTGAAAAAGATATGAATTTTATTAAATGATCCCATTTCAAATCTTTGAGATAAGGGCCAGTTGTAGATTTAATTTGGTTCTAAATATAAGATCCAATCCTTGTCTCTCATATTTATTCATTTTATCCCTAAGTAAGCCTTTTGGTAATTGCACATGTTAAGGGATTCCCATTCATAAATTGTTTAATACACATGATTAATAAATATATTTTGAGGAAGACAACACTCATTTATTACAAATAATCAACTTGATTAATTTTTTAATATCTATAAATTATTAGTAGTTATCTAGCTTTTATATTAAAAACCAAAAATAGTATATGTGTCTTTAACAAATGTTTTCTCTCAGCACAGTTGAAAAGTTATAAGCAGCAAATTTTTGCTCATGACTTACCGTGATTTTTTATGTAAAAACACAACTACCCCATCGCCAAATACAAACGATCAAATATCATACATCGCATGATTTGTTATTTTCACCGCACCATTAGTTATCAGACAGGCATCGGGCAAATAGGTTCAGTGTATTACCAAGGGTAAGAGCATCTTTTCATAATTGTGATCTTTGTCTATTACCAAGGAGATATTTAGATTAACTTTTTAAAAGTGGTTTTATAGTACGCGAAATAAACATGCGAGAACTTTTTTTAAGTGATTGTTCTTTTCACAATTATCTTTCACTCTGAGTCCCTTGAACTTGACATTAATTTGAAGATTGAAACTTTGCAGCAACAATTTCTCTTGATTCGCATTCACCCAAAAAAAAAAAAAAATCTCTTAATTGAAATCGAGTTAAATTTCCTAATAATTAATATAATTAATTTTCTTAACCTGTGTGGATTAATCATTTAGATCATATATTTACATTACGAGGGAGTAGCATTTACAAAGAACTATCCGAAATGGATCCATATGAACAGACACAAGACGCAATCCAAGTTAACTTGTTTTGGAACTTTGCTTGCATTTATCTGTACTCGAATTTAGATGCACTAAATTATTAGGGAATAGGGAACAAACTTGCATTTATCTTCACTTGAAACTCCAATGGTGTAAATAAGTACAAGATTATGGAACAGTAATGGTGTGCCAGGAAGAATCAAGCTTCAGGGGAAGTAATAATGTCTCCTCACGTGATAATGCACACCTGTTTTTGAGTAACCATTAAGCATATGCTATATATATACATTCCTCTGGTCTTATTTATAAAATATAGAGATAATATTTTTTTTGTTCTATTTATAACTATAAGTTACATTAATAAATTTTTAATATAAATGTACTATTTTACCTTTTATTTATTATTATATAGATTGTTATTTTTTCAAAAAGTATACATATTAAATAGGGATAAAGTTGAAAATTTATTAAGTTTTAAAGTAAAGTTGACGAGGTTTAAGGCTTTCTTAGTTTAATGAGATATGCTAGAATCAAAGTAGTATGGATACACACACATCTGCTCACAGTGGTACTCAGCTTAAAGCATGAGATTTTGAAAAGGGCTTCTAGTTATACATGACAATGCCAAAACTGGGGGGAAGTATTAATTGTGCCAGTAAAGCAGTTATTTTCTTTTAATTAATGACATGATCCACACAAGAAGGGGTTCGATATTTTTTTCAACTTGTAATCAAAGTGATTAAGTACTAATTGTATCATGGGGTTATGGAAGAGCTTCTGGCAACAGAAGGCAGACTTTTCTGTACTGAGAGTAACAATTTGTGAATAGGTACGCAACTATGATTCTCTGTGTGTTTCTTTGATGGCATTTTTGGTGATTTGTTTGGTGATGAAATGGGAAAGAACACCAATAGGGCAGAAGAAGAGGCAAAGAGAAACTGAATGGCGAGTCTCAATTTGATTCTGCAGTCCATCATGAAAAACCTGCCTGCATTCACTTGTAATAATGTAATAATGTAAGGATGAGCATGAAGAAAGAAAGAATCATCAGAGGGGGAAAAAGGGAAATAGCAAGAAAGGAAAGGACCTGGCTGCAAAAAGGTCTATAACCAGTAAGTGAATCCAAGCAGAGGCTAAAGTCATCTCACTGGAGAACATTTTTGTTATACTGCTCAGCTGTTGAGAAAAAACGGAACACTATTTGTTTTGAGATATAAGGACTCTGAAGAACTAGTTAAAAAGAAAAAGGAAAAACTGAAATTGATTGATGAAGACTGACCTCCGGTAAGAAGTATTTGCTTGCAAAAAGGAGTTGAATCGTTTCAGGAGTCCAAGAAAGGCACAGCAAATATGCATACACAAGGCCAAGCAACACAAACGGTATTCCACTTTCCATTGACTTTTTGGTCTGCACTTATGAATCACATGCAGCAACTAAACATCCATACCCTTAATATATATCTATATCTTCATATAATATGATAGAATTGCTTTGGCTAGCTAGACCTATAAAATGAAAATTAGCAAGATACATCAAATAGGAAAATCACTTTCTGCTCTGCAAGTTTCCTTCTGTCTCAGAGAAAGATAACGAGCATTGGAGTACCTTAGGCTTTAGGCTTGATGTGAGTCTGACCTAAAAAGGAATGTATTGAAGACTGTGTGAATAGCCAAAGGCTTTCTAGCCTAGTAAGGTTGACACTCTCCTGTTAATAGGAGGTCGGGGACTTGATCCCACTTGTAACTTCTAGCTGTGAGTACTTGCCCCTTTGATTTCAAAAAAAAAAAATTGTGTGAATCACTTTTTGGGGCTTATATTAGCTACTGGTGTATCCTGGGAAGGAGAGAGACTTATTTTGCAAGCTGGGGGTGGAGGAAGATCATCTTTCTTCATCATTTTTAGTTTCAGTTTGAGTGTGTTTTCTTGTGTTCCTATGGTTCTAACTTCATTTCTTGGGAGGAAGAGTAAGCCAGAGACAGTGTTGTTTCTTTTCTGTCTCTGTTTGGACTCTACCATAATATAAAAAAGTGAAATAAATCGCACTATCCATGAATTGTAAAAGCACGAGAGCCACACCAGTTATTTCAATGAAGCCTCCATGTGATCTTTTATCTTCCACTTATCAATAAGCTAGCTAGCTAAAGTCACTATCTTTCTCTTATAGCTTAATCTGAAATACGGTAAGAAACATACTATCTCTGATTTGGGAGCTAAGAGCATGAGTGTGTAATATGGAAGAACTGCTGTTGTTCCCATTGTAAACACATTGCTGGCAAGTTCAGAGCTTGACAACCCTGCAACATTTCAACATTAGTTATAAACTTGTACTTTCATTTTTTCTCAAACTAATTTATCTAATTTATAAACTGATATATAATCTAACTTTACACAGAGGTATTTTAGGAAGATCATGTCGTGTTTGTTATCTAACTTCCTAATCTACCTAGATTAATTAAGTAGCTCTTATATCAAGAATGAAAGATAATATATCAGAAGTAGATGATAAGTATGAAAAGAGATTACATGAAGCATAAACTCCGCTATGTTTTTGACAAAGTTTAGATGTCACAACTTTTGGCTTCAAAATGACTTTGGATCCTCCTCTGAAACTCCAGTCTCCTCCCAACTTGACCCTTCTTCTACAGAACTCAGCACCACTTCTTACAGCACCAAAATGACCAATCTACAAGAAACAGAACCTTACTTGTATGTAAAATAATTATGTATTTGTAGAAAGAGTCACATACAGAATTATCATATGACTCAAATCCTTTTTACAAGATTGATATTGTTCATAGTTTTTTTAACTCTAGTTACATCAGATACTTTATGGCATACTGGAAAAGAACACTGTTATTACAATGAATCAAATTTAAAAGCAGAGCTGATTCAAATAAACCAGAGAGATTCATCCAAAACCATTCCTAAAGAAAAAGAAAGAACCCAAATCCAAAAGACCTCAGGGAATTGAAAACAGAACATTCAAAACATAGTCTTGGCATGAGGGAAACTGTACCTTTGATGTTAATGGAGAATAGCACAAGGAAGAAGAAGAAGAAAGGGCCATAACTGAAGGAAAAACTAATAACAGACTTCACCACAAGTTCATAGTTTTAAGGTCGAAAAATGAAAGTGTTTTTGTTGTGTTTTAAAAGTTCATATATTTTGTTGTGTATAGGCACTTACATAAATGGTGGGAGTTGAGTGGACGGAAGAGAAAACAGAGCACCGAAAGCAAAGTTAACCAAGTTTAGCAAAGCAAGCTTTATGCCCCACTTGCATACCCCACCTTTTCTTTTGTCTCTTTTGAATTTCACTATATTTGATTGGAGTGAATGCTAACAATGGAAAATAACATAATCATGAAAAAAATAGCGTTTTTTTCCCATCCCAACCACAAGTTTTTATATTTTTAGACCTGATTCAATTAATATAAGTAAACATCTTTTCTAATTTAGTCATACTGTTTGGCCCCGTTTTGTTCATGAATCATTATAATGGAAGGCATGTGATAGGAATGGGAGTGTGGATTCCACCACCTATTAGCATGTTTGGCTTTCTGTAATAAAAAAAAAAAGTATGTTTGGTTTTCAATTTTCTACATTAAAAAAGTTCAGGAATGTGGGTTCCATCAAACTTTTGATGGTTTCAGGCCCAAAAATAAACTTTTGACGGAAAGGAGCAGTCTTTGGAACGGGATGGAAATTTACATTGAGACCTTAACATATTGCACTCCTTCTATTCTTAATATAAAACTTAATTAACTAATTTCAGTAGATTAAAAATATTAGTTAAATTAGTTAATGTGATATTTTTTTTAAACACTCTAATCACCTTCCTTAATTTCTTTCCTCTCTTTCTTACTTGATTATTATTCAGGAAATATCATTAGGATTAATTTTAAAAAAAATTAATAAACATGTGAAATAAATCTTACATATAGGACCAACATTAGCTCTCAAATTAAGTCTTACATTAAAAACCAGAGGGGTATTATTTAATTTATTTTGGTTTTAAAATTACAATTAAAAATATTGTTTTTAAACTTGATAAAACATTAAAAACATTTTCCCCTCAAGAGTTTGCATTACAGCGTTTTTTTTACTAAATTAAGTAACATTTTAAAAATAAATAAAAAAAACAAGTGATAAATATTTAACATATTTTTATACCATAGGTATTATAGTCCTTTGCTTGTCTCTCCTCCTCATTTTTATGTTGTTCCATCCAAGCCAGTATACAACAGCAAAATACAATATTCATGTTTTATATAACAAATATTTTATTCCATGCAAACACATTCTCATTGTTCCTTTTATTGAAAGCAGAATAGTATTATATGCTCCATCGGAAACAATAATAGGACCAAAATATTGCATCATTACATAATTAATAGTTATATCAATAGATTGATATTAGAGGATAATAATTTAAAACCCCATTTTCATCTACTTTATGGTTAATCGTATAAAATCTGAATTAATGTCTTTACAAATTCAGTGGGTAATCTGATGTTAACAACATTTGCTCTCAACACACTGAATAAACCAAGAGAAAATTATTTGGGATCTCTCCATGCATAAAATTCATTATCCATGTCAATCAAACAATATCCGGCTAACCAAAAAAAAAAAAAAGTTTATGCATATCCAACGTCCTCTTCTGATCCTATTTATAAAGCAAAGAAAGAAAGTTTTTTTTTTTATTCTATTTATAAGTCACTTTATTAAATTTTTACCATGAATGTACTATATTTTCATTCATTTATTATAGTAGAGATAGTTTTTTTTTTAAAAACGTATATATTAAAGAGGGATAAAGTTGAAAAATTTTTATATTTTAATAGAGAGTTACTACAGTTTAACATTTTTCTTAGTCTGTATGAAACATGTTAGAAGTGTCTGATAAATATGTTGGAAGTGTCTGATAAATAAGACTAGAAGAGTACATTCAAAGGAAAGGGTTAAGGAAATTTTCATAAGAACTGTCAGATAGGCTTTTATTGTTTCTCCCACCATAAGTATACAATAAAAGGCATTATTCATATGTACTATAACTCCACTTCAAATCCTATGTAACGCACAACCCATAATCTTTTTTTTTTTTTCCCACGTAAAGATACAAACGTAAGACCACTATCCCATCAAATACGATCTAATAACCGTCATAAAACAAGCTGTAATAATTGGCATTATACTTCATCTCACACCATGCCAACCTCTTGTTCTTTAATTTTCCTCTCTCTTTTCCCTCTCTTTTTGATCACATCCGAGTTTTTCATATATACAGATTTCCAAGGACCTGAGAAAATTATAATGCTCCCATTCCAAATGGGTAATTATTTACCATTGCATCAAGAGATACAAAGAGAAATGGATGAAGATGAAGATTTTATGAGCAGTGCTGGTCAAGCCAAGAAACGATGTCATTGAAAACTTGAATTATGATATCATCAGGCTCACCCTCAAGAAGAGAATGGTAAGCATCCTTGTAAAGTTTGAGTGTCTTGTCTGAACTGCTCGCTTTCTCATACAACGCTTTGCTCACAGAAGGATCGGTCACAATATCAGCTTCCCCATGAAGAATTAACAATGGCAAAGAAACCTGCAAAGCAATTACACCTTTGATATGTGAATATCAATAAATTTACAACACTATATTAGCAAGGCTGTGCTTCAATCTCAGTTTTCAAACAACATTCATTACTAGAACTTACTGGAATATGGATTAAAAGCCCTAAGCAAGTTAACATTTTTACAGGTGCCAATCTGGTGGCAAGGTATGGAAATTACAGTAAGTACAATGATCTATTGTACATCACAGAAGCAAGTTATAGTTGAGTGTGGCGAAGGGTTCAACTAAATTGCAGCATTCTAAGAAGCATGCAGATATGTTCACCGCATTGTTTCATAAGATTTGGTCAATTTAAGCACACGATAATTTAAACGAGGTTGCGGCTTCTTCAATCTAATACCCAATAAGGACCAGCATTACGTGGGATGAAAATGCACATGTAAAGGATCGCCTAAAATCTCGCAGTTAATTTTAACTAGAGTTTAACGTTTTCATTTTAGTCCAAAGTTCAAAAGAGTGTTTTGTTATATACTCCTCTGGTCCTTAATTTAACACATAATTAACTAATTTGAGTAGATTAAAGATGTTAATTAAATAAGTTAACATGATATGCTTTTTCTAAAATAACCTAAGCATCTTCCTTAATTCCCTCCGTCCCTCTCCTACTTTATTATTGTTAGGGGAATTTCAATAGGGTTAGTTTGTAGAAAAAATTGATAAACATGTAAAATAGGTTTTACATATAAGACCAACATCAATTCTCCAATCTGGTCCTATATTAAGGACCGAAGAAGTATCATGTAATTAGGCCTTCACTAGGCAAAAATAATTTTTGGCACACAACAATTGTGAAAGGGAGATTCGAGTCGTATCATATACTACTTTTTCGAACTTCTTTTCTCTCTTGAAACTTCTTATCCGATCTAAATGGAGCGGGGAAATAGACCAATGAACTTGATACATAAGAGAGATCAAGAAATACCTGTTATCAAAATCTAATAGGAAAGAATCGGGTAGAATAGACAGAACAAGACAGAAAAGAGAGCGCGCATGTGACGGCAGATCCACAACAAACATGGTTTCTTTCTACAATAAGCATTTTTAACACACTAGCTATTTATTCTTTGATTAAATAAAAAACTTGGCCCCCTCTAATATCCTCAAGTCCTTAGATTTGTTCCTCTGTGCAGTTTAATCCTTTAGATTTTGTAACTCACCGCACCTTCATTCTTACATTGGTCCAAATTGTATATTCACTCTACAACAATAAACTAACTCAATATGCATGAGTAACAAGTTAGGAAGTTTGAGGGACTAATTGGTATATAGGAATATAAATCCTACCACTGAAGCTTATGCTGGTAAATTTTTCAGGGACAACACATTGTATATTTACTCCTGCTTTTCTACCAGTAACAACTTTCCTATATCAGATATTGCCGCTCCAATTCACGAAAAAGCAGCAGACCTTTGGTGTCTCATTTTCATGCCAGGCATGAAACGTCTCCCAAGATGGTTTCACAGTCAAGAAAAGTTTGTGCATATAGTGGCAGTTTACTGGGATATTAAATAACTAAAGAAGACAAGTTGCAAGTTCAGCATACATACTTCTTCCAAGTGCTGTTCTATTTCTTGAGTAGTTTTAAGCATCTCTGCTGCAGTCTGCAAGCGTGGTTTATCTTTGTAGGCAACAACATTATACGCTGTCTGCAGAAAGATATTAGGAAATTTTCAGAAGCATAAGGTATATGCTAGTTGTTTGCATAAAATTGAAGGATAGAAATGCAGTTGAAAGCCGGGGCAAAAGGATAGAAACCACCAATGAGCTTTGGCTCACTGGTATTGGAGTTATCTCCAAGGATGAAGGATCCAAATTTAGATCTAGTTGAAGCCAAATTAACAAACAAAAGAAGGATAGATTCAACAAAGTTCAGGCACCTTAAAATTAGTGCATTAAAAGATGACTTGATAAGACTAATCAAGGTCTTAAAATTTAGTTAATTTAGGAGATTGTTCAAGTTCAAAGTACAAACCAGTTCTCTCTTCTTCACATCTCTAAATGCTGCCTCAGCTAGATCCTTTTGTGGAACTAACTTACTCTTTGGAAGGATATAAGACATGCCAATCAAAATCTGAGTGAGCAACCATGGTGGAACCATATCATCTGCAATCTATAGAGAGCTTCTGGTCAAAAAGAGATTAAAGCAAAAGGGGATATTCCATTTTATCTCCTTGAACTAGAGCCTAAATAGAAAAATGGTACATGAACTTCAATCTTCAACAAAACACCTACCCGAGACTACAATGAAAATGTTAAAACTTCAGCTATAATTAACTGCAAGAGGCCACATAGCCTCCAATGCCAGCATGCTTATCCCAATCCAATGCTGGTCTTTAAATAATTTAAGTGAGGAGGCAGCCTCTAGCAGTTAACCTCAACTTATGATTAATGTTTTCATTTTAGTTTAAAGTTCATGGAGATGTTTTTCTACATTAAGTTTATGCACCAGTTATCCCATTTGGCCTTAGTTCGAAAGGATAAATGTACTTCCCCCAAAC
The DNA here is from genome assembly GCF_004799145.2 of Neltuma alba. Taxonomy (NCBI): domain Eukaryota; kingdom Viridiplantae; phylum Streptophyta; class Magnoliopsida; order Fabales; family Fabaceae; genus Neltuma; species Neltuma alba. The sequence goes on along the minus strand of NW_021635648.1, from coordinate 43,917 downwards.
AAAAGATCCCACCAGAACTCCTTAGCTAGCTGAGTTTCTTGGAAAATTTACTTTGCACATAGGTGCAACAAGAATGGCACCGTCCCATGCCATAGGCTGTTTCAGGTGTATCTTTAGAGCAACGGCTCCACCCATAGACTGTCCAAAAAGGAAGCTTCGAAGAGAACGGAACTCTGGGTTTTCTGTCATCAAGCAAGCGAACAGTTTTCCAACAGTACAAAAACATTCGCACTCCAATCACTTTAAGTTGATTAAAGTGTAACATGAAAACATAAACAGATCATTTGCTTAACATTAGGGAAGAATGAAGACTAACTGTTTTGTGCGTAAAGATTATAATTCCAGGCCTTATCATACAAGTTCCATGTTAATACAGATAATGACAGTTCTGGGAAGAAAGCTCAAATAATTAAATTATCAGAAACAACTAGAAGATTTTAAATGGGTCATCAAAATATTTCCTTGCTTACTCTTTTACGTTCTTGCAATTACAGGAGTAACATCAATCATTCATTGTCAGAGATTATCATAAAATGTGACTGAGATCACCACGAGTTTAACCTAAAAAAGTTTCAGGTAAAGTTTCCAGAAGTTAAACAACAAACCCTTTAGCCACCATACATTTGCTGAATTACAACTCCCCTCCTTCCCCACACCCTCAACCCAAAAACAAAGACAGAAGTGAAAAGAAAATTCCCCTTGTGTGCCAACACTTTCAATGTCAAACATTTACTTTTCCCACCGAAATCACCAAAAAAAGTCTTTTTCCCATCCCTTTAATGTCATAATTCTAATTTTAAGGCGAGTCAAATCATATAAACTATTTTTAGAAGGAAAACATGAGATACACAGAAGCTATTTGACAGCACTATGCCTTAACTTTCTGTCTACTATGCTACAAAACGCCAAGTTGCACTCACATGAAGAAACATAATGCCGAGCTACACAGACAATAGTACTTGAATTTCCTGACAAAGTTAATCAAAAAGTATTGAGCTAGGGTATCAATGTTGAGTTTGATTACCTTTGACTTTCGAATAGTGCTCAATGACATCATCAACAAGCCTGTTGAAACTAGGGATATGGCAATGAAGACCTTCTGAAAGACCAAAGCCTGGATAATCCATAGCAAAAACTCCAAAACCAGATAATGCTAGCTTTCTAGCTATTCCTGTAAATATTTCATGGTAAACACAAGTTGGTAATTTACAATGTAAATGTGAAAAGATACCCGTATCTTCAAGTTTTTAATATCAGATACATGCCTTCAAAGAAAAAAGTGCAAGTGTCTCCATAGCCATGACAATAGAACACTGTTGCCTTTGGCTTAGATGCCTTAGGAAGCCAACTTTTAGTAAAGATTTCTATACCCCTTGAGTTCACCTCATATGACTGTTACCAAACACACCAGGTGATCATCACATGCATCAAGAGGGGAAAAAAATCAGCCTAGCAAAAATGGACAATGCTAGGGTTTACACTGATTAAGATTACATATATACCAATCCCCCCCTTAAGAGTGCTGTAGAAACATAACCAAATTTTCATGGAACTGCTCTAATCCAGAGTCCTTACCTCCTTCGTTTTTACTTGATCACATGGAGTCTGCAACAGCCAAACATAAAGAAATCAATTCTAACTTTCTAATAAAATAAAACATGGCCAACTTCATGAGCTGTAACCCCCTTAGATATAATGACAGTTGCAGCGAAATCTTAAAACCATGGGATATTAAAAAGGACAAAACATTGGTATAGACTTTAGGTGTTTGTTATTAGGTTCTCTAACAAATACTTGGATGCTTAAACAAATTCCAGCCTTATATTTTCATTGGAAAACTTGATAGTAGACAACTAAGCAAATTTACTTTAAGTTTAATCCTTTTGGACGTCATGGGTTTTTAAATGCATGGCCAAGGGGGGAAATGTACAAACTCCACTGCACATGATTCTGCATGTGATCATGCAGAGAGCAAAACAGAGTAACAAGGCTATAAGACTAAAGTCAACAGGAAAAGAGCAAACAAGGACCCGATCATTTCAAGAAATATGAAACGTCTCAGTAATTTCCTAAATTATTCTGAATGTTGGTAGTACAACAAATCAGGACACACAAAAGACCATACAAGTACAACTCCGTCTTTGCACGTCATTGGATGGCTTCCTACCTATAGAGCAATGCTGCATGGCCACAATTTTTTTTTTTTTTTTTTTGCTATTCTTACTTTATTACGATTGATGTAGACTACTTTACAGATATATGCACATGTATATAAGATGTGGATCCTACAAAAAGAAAATTATGGTTTGGCCTACCTATTTTCACTATAAGGATCAACCCAAGAACACAACGAAATCTTCCATAAACTATTGGGCAGTTGTATGGCATTTACTCACGCATTGACTGCAACTCTCCTTTCATCTATCAACCTATATCTACAATAAATATCAATATTGAGGTCCACAAATAGTCTTTTCAGAGTTGCAATGTCAATGTCAGGTGTTCAACTAAACATCACTGAACCAATCAGTAGTATACCCAATTAGTAAAGAAATAGAATCAATACAGTTCATCATAGAAAAAAGATATCAGTATTCATACCCCAGGAAGAAAGATGAAAAATAAAGATTCAAAATAGGAAACAAATTATTGATCAATTCTAAAATATTTGGGGAAAAAAGGAAAGAAAACCAAAATCTCACCTTAAACAATATATGATCAATTCCAAGCTGAATATCCTTGAAGGCCTCACGAGCCCTTCTTCTAGAGGGAACTTGATCCATTTTAGCATCCAGAATCTTCTGCAATTCATCGTCTACTCCCGGTAGCCTCTTCCTCGGGGCCATTACTTGCTCTCTCCTCGGCTTGCTCCTTCAATAGCCTTCAACTATACAATACCATTCCAAGACTTGGGTTTAGCTTAATTAATACACCCAGAAACAGAATCGAAAGAAAGTCACATCACACACAGCCAAGAAAGGAAAAAGAAAGAAAAAGCAAGCAACTTCACCGCGTTTGGGGAATCATAATAGAAGCAATGAGAACAAATTAATGAAAGCACGAGCAAGTGGTGGCGCCCGCGCCAGTAAAGTCTTGTGGGTCCCAAGCAAGAAAGAAACGAATTTTCTTCCCCCACAGTAGATATTTACCAGGGAAGCAGCACGTAGTGTGTAAGCAGCAGCGTGTACAGTGGGAAAGAAGATAGATGATAAAGGGGCTGGTGATGACTCAGCAGCGAACAGTCATAGTCTCACACAAGAGAAGCTGCCTGCGAGAATAAGTGAGAAGCGTGTGGCTCTGTGCTTTATCTGTTTTTTTAGTGGAAATTAAATGCCCTGATTCCCACAAGTCATGCATTGCTAGCGCAGAGTAAGGCTCACAGCGTTTTCTATTGGCTCGTCTGGCTCAAATCAATTGTATCATGCTCCGGAGTCTAGTTTCTAGAACGACAGCAACAGAGGATGATGGCATGGTTGTTTCGCGGAGTGGGGTCATTTCCCCTACAAAGGTTTTTTTAATTAATATTATTCTCTTTACTATTTAAAATTGATCAAATCTTAGTGCATGTAATTTCATATCGTGGTTTTTGTGTTTTCTATAAGACTTTTAATAAGCATAGGAATCAAAATCAAAACCTATTAAAATACAAAGACCCAGATCAAAACTTATTAAAAATATAGAGACAAAAATAAAAATTCATTAATTAGTTAATATTCAAACTAATTCCTTTTAAAACCTAATCCTTTTTAAAAAGATTGTTACAATAACCAATAAGTATTGGTCTAAATAGAAAGAACTTGAGTACTTTAAACATCATATCCCGATTCGCTTGGTGTGTATGGGGAAAAAATTATTGGGAGGGATTCCTACCATGCTGCCTAACAATACTCTAAGAGGTTAGTATCTTACCATTCGGGTAGAAGAATATTTTGGACAACCAAAAAAAAAGTTATTACAATAAATTCTTTAAAAAAAATTTCGAATGAATTTATTTGGGTTTAAAACTTTTAATTAGGAAAAATCCCAAAAACACATCACTATGAAATTTCAAAATTCCAACTCAACATTGTTTACTATACCTTAATACTCCTCCGGTCCTTATTATAAGACCCAATTTGACTTTTTATTTGGTCCTAATTATAAGACCCAATCCATTTTGTCTCTTATATTTATGCATTTTTTCCAAGATAATCCTTCTAATAATGATAGTTTTAGCCAATATACTTAATTAGCAAGGATATTTTAGGAATGACAACACTTATTTATTATAAATAACCAACTTAACTTACTTCTTTAATCTCCTCAAATAAGTCAATTGGGTCTTATAATTAGGACCGGAGGAGTAGCAATTGATAATATTTGAAAAACAAATGACAACACATTTTGTAATTATTTCTAATTTGAAATTTTAAAATTTTAAAGATATTTTTTTGAGATTTTCCTTTTTAATTATTCCTTATATAATAGTTATGATATTTAAATATATCAACTTTCAAAAAGTTTAAAATAAATTAAATTTGTTATCGTTAATATGAAAATTTTGCATATATTTTAGGCCTAAAGAAAAGCACAATATAATTTGAGCACTTCTTAAAAAGAAAGATTATAGCCTATGTTTGGTAGGAAGAAATTGGAGACAAGAGGATAGGAAGAAAAATTTTAATAAGCTTGATTTAAAAAATTAGAAAAGTAAGGTTATAAAATTTTAATAAAAAAAGATATAAGATAAAAAGTAAAAAAATTTATTAAAAGCTTTAAACCCTATTTTTTTTATTTTTCAAATCAACCTATTAAAATTTTTTCTCTCCTCCCCTCTGCTCTATTTCCTTTCGTGCCAAACTACCCTAAAACTAAGACTGCCTTGTTATTGGAGATGCATATTTGGAAGTAGCATCTTGCTCACTGCTCAATTCGGTCTCCACGATTGTTTTTCTTTGAAATTACAACCTGTATTCATAATTTCATATGGAAGATTTGAAAGCATCGCAATGCTTGAGCCCTTCCTTCCGTAAGAAATTTTGAAATGGGCATGACGCCATTATATTTAATTAATAACTAAATTTTTAAATAATTTTTTTTTATACAAATGAAAAAAAGCAACACACCTAAACAAAAAGAAGAAATTAATCTAAAAGAGGGATCTCCCAAACTATCTTTCAAGCAAAATTTCCTAAAATGCACCGCGCTGTAATATAGATTAGAAGAAGTGGATAGCTCCTCTTTAACTAAAACATCAGCGGCATGGTTTAATTTTTTCAGAAATATGCTGAAATTTCAGATCCTAAGAGAAGCACATTAATCTCCGTATGTCCATAAAAATAAGAGTGCAAGATTCTTCGGTCTTGTTTTTCAGTAGCATGTCTATTAGAGTCTTGGAATCATTTCTAAAATGACCCTCCTGAATCCATAATCCCAAGCTAACTTGAGGCTTCTGAACACAGCCCATTCTTCAGCTTCAAACACATTACATTAACCAACCTTTTGAGTGAATCCCACAATCCATTGTCCCATTTGGTTTCTAATTAATCCACCACAACCTGCTACACATCGTGAAGCTGAAACAGCACCATCTACATTTACTTTAACCCATTGATTCGGTGGAGGTTGCCAAGAGGTAACTTTTAAAATAGAATCATTTGGTTTAAGAAGAACAGGGTCATTCATGCATACAAAAGACTTCCAACAGCTCGGAACAGTAAAGACAGGATCAATAGATTTATTATAATCAACTTCAAAGCAAAACTTATTCCTCCAATTCCAAAGAAGCCAAACTGATACACCCTAAAGTAGGTTCCAGCCAGAGTCCATTTTAACAGCTAACTCAGTTGACAGATTTTGAGCTATGCAATCACGTAGAGTAGCTGAAAAAAAACACAGACAAATACCTGGGTTTGACAAGAGTGCACCGCATCCTTTTTGCATATGAACAATCACGTAAAATGTGCAAAGCATTTTCCACTCCTCTGTCGCAGTAAGAACAATTAGCAGAAGTAGAAGACCATGAATTCCAAGCATTGGTAGGTAATTTACTGTAAAAGGCAATCCATAAGAAGACCCTAATTCTTTCTGCACCTTTCCAACTCCAAATAGATTTATAGACAGAGGTGAAATTATTAGAGGGCTTATAATCAACTAAATCATGAGCACTTTTTATGGTGAAAGTACCATGAGCAATCGCTTTTCAAGTCATAACATCATTCCCAGTTGCTGCAAAAGGAGGTAGAATGGCTATAAGCCGCTATACAACTTGGGAGTTCACTGTATTTGCAAGTCTATTATAACCCCAGGTGCCATTTAGCACCCATTCAGCCACTGTGCTTCTTTCCTCCTCTATAGTAAGAGGTGTCACACACATATCTCCAATTTTTGTATCTTGGAACAACCAGTAGTCATTGAAGAAGCTCACTATCTCACCACTCCTAACTTGCCACCTTGTACCCTTTTCAATAAGGTCTTTTTGTTGACAAATGAAATGCCAAGGCTTAGATTCACCTTTCTGTACATTAAACAAATTCTCTTCCCCTCTTACCATATATTTATGGTGCGGAAAAATAAACCATATACCTTTGGTTCCCATCAAAAGGTTCCAAGCCAACTTAGCTCTGAAACCAAAGTTCATCAAATTTAGTTCTTAATTCCTAATCCTCCAAAGTTCTTAGGCACAGTGACAAAGTCCCAATTAATCGGATGAAATCCATGACTACTTTGCATCGTTCCCCAAATAAAATTGCGTTGCAATTTCCCCACTTCATGAAAAAATTTTTGAAGGCAACTTTGTCACCTGCATGGGTATAAAAGAATGGTACTGATTACTGATTTAACTGGAGTGATTCTTCCAGCAGTTGAGAGGCAATTGGCTTTCCAGGATGACGGCTTAGATCAAACTCTATCAATAATGTACTGAAAAGTCTCAGTTGAACACCTTTTTCTAGTAAGGGGAAATCCCAAGTATCTACCAATTTCATCAGTAATTTTCATACGTGTAACTTCCCTGATTTTTGCTTTCAAATGAGAAGGAACTTTGGGAGAGGAAAACATGGAAGATTTTTCTTCGCTTACTTTTTCTCCTGAGGCTTCACAAAAAAGATCTGAGCATTCCATCATACACTTAGCTTCCATCTCAAAAGGCCTCTCTAAAAGAAGAAGGTCGTCTGCAAATAAAAATGAGACACCACAGGGCCTTTCCTAAACACCCGGATCGGTTTCCATCTACCATCATTAACTGCATTAGTGATAATATGTGACATAAATTGTTTACCAAAAAAGTTCTACTTTCATCGGTGTCATTGAAAATTTGACGTTTTTAATAGGAATGTCAAATTCCTAGCACAAACTCCCTCCTATATCCAACTTTAGGATCAAGTCTGTCATCCAAAAAAGAAAGTAGAAAAGGCCCAAAAAAAAAAACTTTCAATACCAAGTATTGTATTGAAAACTGAATCGAACTAACCAGGTTTAACTAGAAATCAGTGAATCGATTACCTAGCTGGTCTGGTCGACCCCTATAAGCTGGGAAAAAATCAACCCAGAGTAACTCAAACCAAGCTGGGAGTAACCCAATTAACCCGACCAATTAGTAGGTAAACCCAGTTGCCTCTTTCTTTCTTTTGAAAAAAAAGCTATTTACATGAAATTTCTTTCTTTTCCTAAGTAGTTGATAATTATTACTTGACCATTAAGAATTGTAGGAAGGAATATTTGGTTATTATATATCTATTTTGATATTTTGCTTGAATCAATACTTATTGATTTTAGTAATATAATATTACAATTTCAATTTGTCAAAAATATTGCATAAAAGGTTAAAAATTATAAGTATATGATTATTGTATTAGTAATTCAATGTACCTAAATTGATATTTAATCATTGGATGGTATGATGAAAATTTAAATTATTTTAACTTTTTATTTCCTCTGGGTTAACTTTAACTTAACCCATTAACCCTTGACTAGTTCAGTTTTCAGTACCTTGATACCAAGTATAAAACATAAGCTTCAAGTTACCTCTTGCTAATATCGTTGCTATCCTCCTTCGTTACTTTTGTGATTTTTTGTTTTTGGTATAAATCAATATTTGCAAATCACTTTGGATTTGAAACAAATCTCTATCGGACTAGAATTGCTAAGGTCAAAATACTCCCAACAAGTACGCTTCCTGAGAACTTTTGTGATAGTTTATTCGAATGGCTTAATTTGTCCGTTTCATTGGAGTGCTATTATCAACATCACAATGGTATTACAAAAGTTATACCTAATTACAGTGCAAGCCGAGCAAGAAAGCAGTATTCACAGATACCATATTTACAATGCCGCGATGGAGAGATGAAAGGTGAGGCAAAGCCGGTGCCATTAGCAGGACTCTCCTTGGACCTAGTTTGATTACCAACTAATTCCGTCTTCGACCAGACTTTCTGTTCTTTTTCGTCTTGCCTGAAGAAGACTGCTGATATGCCACTGGTAAGAGCGTTCCCTCCTTAACCCCATTTGAATCCTCCATCTTATCAATTGTTTTTTGAGCTTCTATGTAGACGTTGAGATCCCTAATCTGTTTGTATCATTTCTAGACCATCATTGAACAATTTTGAAAGTTTCTCTACTGACAAAGATTAAAGGTGGTTCACGGCATTACCTGTTCTTCCAGATCACGGATTTTCTCATCCCTCAACTTCATTGCCATGGCTTCCCTGAAGAGCAGATTCAGATAGTTTAATTCATTGAAAATATTGCAGCTGCTAGGCACAGTATCAAGAAGAAAAACAACTGCAATCATGCAACGTTTGTATAGCACTTAACCCTGCATAGGTAAAAAAGACTACATTTTCTTGCAACCCTATCACAAAACCTTGAGAAGGGTTGAGAAATGAAATTTGACAAGCCATGTCGCCTCTGTTGAAAACTTAAACTAAGCACCTAATTCTCCTCTAAAAATCTTAGGAGCAGAACAAGAATGCATATACCTCTCCGCAACTTCTTTAACCTTGTTTCGCCACATCTCTTGACTTTTAATGAGATTCCTATTGACCTGAAAGACAACGGAATGACTCCGTCATGATGACATAATTCCGGCATTTAAGAAAAAAGTATTACCGAGTGCAAGAGAAAACGGATGTATTTACATCAGCAACCGCATTTTTCTCTTCTGAACACTTTTCCAGGTCATATTGCATGTCCTGCATTCTAGAAGCCACAGCTTTGTCCACTGCTTCAGATATTGAACTTTCCACTTTGCTCTTAGCCTCAACTAGCAAGGATTCATAATACTAGAAACAAAAGAAGAATCAGAGGCCTAGGTTAGATTCTGATTAGACTGCAAATCCTCATGTGTAAAAGCAACCTTCCATTTTTATTTTTATTTTTTTTTGGGCCACCTAAAAGCAAACCTTTTCTATGTCCCTAATTCCAACCATACTGAAGTTTAAGATCCAAATAGTCTGAAATTGTGAACCTCAGAAGCAAGCATTCCCATTTGACCATCTATACAATTATTCCATTCTCACAGAGACAGCAGAGAGTTAACTCACTTGTCTTTGAGTCTTCAACTGAGTTGCTAGCAGATGGTTATATTCATCCACAATCTGCACTCAAGTTTTTCAGCTAATCAGTGACCCTAAATGGGAGTCAGAAACAAAGTGATAAATTTAGTGTGAAATGCTAACTGCAATGGTAAAAGCAAGACAGATAAAAACTGTTGAATAATCAACAAGCAAATGAGTTGGCCACGGGAAATGATGTTGAGCATCACTTCAATACGCAGAATAAGATAACAAGCAACGGAGGAGAAACATACTGCTTCAACTTTGCTGCTAAATAGGGCTCCATCAATTCCTAAATCTTCATTGTATTCACATATACCACAATCTCCTTCCTGTGAACTACAATGAGAATTCATCTCCCCCAACTTGCCATCAAATTTAGACTGGTTCTGGTTCAATCGATGAACGTAATTGTCACCTACGTAATCCCAAATTTGTTGCGTTCTTAAATCAAGAGAATAGCAATGCTGCGTGTCTTTCCAATGACGTATAGCATGTCTTTCTTTATATCTAAGGAAAAAAGAATGATGGGGTAAAATCCTCCTAAAAGAGGCAGTAAGAAAAATACACATTATGTAACAAAAGGGAATGGATGGAGCTTTTGTATCATTAAAAGATAGAGACCTTATAGACAAGTTATAAGAGCAGATTGAAGAAAATAATAATATATTACCTTCCACATCCAACAAATCCACATATGATGCAAACCCAAAGATTTTCTCCCGTTCCACAGACAAAACAGTTTGGTTTCTCATCTTGCTGTTGACAAAATCGGCAGACCTAAAATATAAACATTATAAGTTATTTACAACAGCATTATCCATCGATATAATCATCCCCACAAATATCAAAACCCAAGTACTACCATGTATAGTGTATGTCTACTTTCCAGAGCATATAACTAGCATTTATTCTACTTCACACCAACATAATCCCCCAAAATGAAGCAAGTTAGTAAAATTTAAATTAAATACAAGTTTAACTGTCCAAGAATTCGTGTAAGAACAATAGTCAATGAAAAGCAACTTTTTATCAAGCATTTTATTGCTGCTTTCACCTCTCCACATTGAGTAAGAAGAATGTGAATTTTTGTGTTATCAGCTACCAATATCACCTCCCAGATACCCATGGCTAAGCACAAAGGTTAGACACTCGTATAAAATAATTTGTTAGGACGAGGAAATTAACTCAACCATAAAAAATTTAGTGCGGAATAGAATGTGCAAGCAGAGTTGAAGGAGTGAAGGATCTGGTCACCTGGCAGGACAAATAAGTCCATTTAGAAACACAAGGGCATTGAAATGAGTGATCACACAACGTGCTGAGTATTCCACTTGTTTCAGGGTCTAGTCTCTCTGGCATTCAAACAATTCAATCAATACAGATACCATAAATATCTTTTCACGTGATTACCATCATTCTAGGCAGAGTTACAATCCAGGAAAATGGAACGCACCAAGGCAAACTGGGCAAGTTGGTATTTCAGTACAGCCTCCAGGAGGAGTTCGAGCAACTTCTGCAGATTCTGTATACTCCACAGAATGCAAAAACAGAACGTGACATAGCTCAGCCTGAATTTTGGCAAGCGATTGGAGTAAAGGAAAACAGAAAATTAGGCAAGACAGTGATTTGAGAAGCTGCTGAGAAAATGCATATTAGGAACTAAATTTATGCGAACTTTGAATTCATTACCTCGCCAGGAGAAAACCTCTTCCCATTAAAATTACTATAAAATCCATCAGCTGTACGCTGATCAACAAGTCTAATCAACACACTATACCGATCTTCCATCCCATCGTTCCTGTTTTTAATTAAAAGGCGAGGAAATCAGATGGCTTCAAATGGCAAGATTTTATATCAAAATGAAACTCAAAAGCATGAATAAGATTGATATGCACACACATATCATGTCCTATTGATCTCAGCAAACACAAACATTCGGTTGTATCTCCCACTTGAACTTCATTAACACCATTATAGTTTTTGGCCACTGATGTCCTATTGAACTGAACGCGTAATTTTTTATTTAAAAAAACCAAAAGGATAAAAAAGGTACCTGATGAAGAGAAGCTCGGACACATGGTCGATGTGGGATTCACAAAACCGAATCAAGTCTTCGTAGGACAGGTAGTTGGGTACGGCAACTATAAAAACGAGAGAGGAGCGAGAAGTAGGATTCGGAAGCGACGAGTGCGATATGCTTCTGAACAAATGCAGTACGCCTCTGCGTTCGCTGAATTTAGGACAAGGGCTTGAATCTCTGTTGGATTGGACAGTTGAGAAGGTGATTTGGGAGGAGAGAGGGTGGTCGGAATCCACTGAGTGAACTTGGAGGAAGAACATCGTGGCTGAGTCGAATCACCGCTCGCAAAGCCGGCGATGAGGAGGAGGAACACGGAGGGGAACCGGGGAAATGAGCACCGAGGCCGAGATGTTGGGCCGGCATACATTTACTTTCTCTTTCTTTCTTTTTTCCTGCCAGATACAGTAGGTACATGTAAAAAAAATTAAGTTACTTGTTTATAATAAATAAGTGTTATGTTTTTTAAAATATCTTTACAAATTAAATGTATTGGTTAGAGTTATCATTATTAAAAAAATTATTTTTGAAAAAAAGTACAAAAATATAAAAAACAAAGTGAATTGAGATTTTATATTTAAAACTAAAATAAAAGTCAAACGATGTCTTATATTAAGGACAGAAAGTAGTCTTAAATATAAAACTTCAATCTACTCTGTCTTTCATATTTATTTATTTATTTTAAAGTAGTTCTTATAGTAGTTGCACATATTAAATGTTTCATCAAATAATAATTCTAGCTAGTGTACATGATTAGTAAGGGTACTATAAGAAAGACAACACATATTTATAACAAATAACTAACTTAACTAATTTTCTTAATCTCTCCAAATTAATTAATTAGGTTTTATATTAAGAACCAGAAGTAACTTTTTTTTTAACCAACCTCAACTCCACTTGTCATAAATTTATAATTTTTTAAAAAGATTTTTATCAATTATAAAAAATTTTAAATTAACGGCACATATTTAATATAAATAACTAATTTAACTAATTTTTTAAATATTTTTAAACTATTTAATTCTTATACTACAAATTTGAAGTAATAATAATATTCTCACATATTATTATTGCATCAAAAAATGTTACATCTTATCACAAAAATCACATGTTTTATTTTATAAATTTTATATAATGCATGAGAGAATATATGTAAATTAAATTAAACTAGTAATATTTAACTTGGAAACTAATTACTACTTGAAAGCAAAAGGATCAAAAGTAACCCAAAAAAAAAAAATACAGTCATCTATGTATAATATCAATATCAATATTACTATAATATCAATATATTAATATGAAGGAATTGATGGACATTCCCCAATAGAGATGAAGGAATTGGAAACAAATTACCTAGCTCTATATTTCAATTTGAGGTAGGGATTAGAAATTTTAGGGTTCAAAGCCAAATTATTAATTTTAAGTAAGGTTGATATGAATTTAAATTAATAAAATCCATTTCAAACTTGATGAAATATTAACGTCTTTGGGTATTTTAGAGGTAAGAGAACTTTTGAGGAAGAACGTCTTCTGGAAAATTGGTTGGAAGGGCAATATTAATGTCTTTGGGCAAAAATGGTTGGCATAGGATCCGAGCTATCAACTTTCTGCAAGTCCAACTACTAACATTGGAAAGTCTTTAAAGGTGGGTGATTCAATCTCAAGTGATGCTTGGGATTTAAGCCAGATTGAGTATAAGCTTACTGAAGCAGCAAAGAACAAGATCAAGAAGATGAGGATTCCTACACTTAATGAGAATGATGCGCCTATCTGGCTGTTATGCAAGAATGGTGTCTATACCATTAAGTCAGGTTACCATTTTGAAATACAAGAAGAAGAACAAGAAGCTTTGGTGCGGCCTAATAGCTCCTATATTGTACCTGCTAAGCTTTGGAATTGTGTTTGGAGTTTGAATGTTCCACCAAAGATCAAACACTTCATTTGGAGGTTATTGAATGGGGTAGTTGCAACTAAGGAGGCATTATGCATAAGGAAATGTGCTACTAATATGAGTTGTCCCATCTCTCAAGCTAAAATTGAAAATATTTTGCATCTGATTCTTTTATGTCCTTGGACTAACAGGTGTTGGTTTGGATGTTCATTATCTTTAACTATTAATAACAACCAAATAGTTTGTATCAAGAGGTGGCTAGAGAAAATGCTTCTTCACTGTAAAGACGTTGATGATAAAGGTAAATCCCTTATTGCGGCACTTTGCTGGGGCATTTGGAAGGCTAGGTGTGATTTTATTTTCAAAGGAATTCAGGTAGATCCAGTGAAAATTGTCTCCTCAGCTTCACTACTTGCAAATGAAGTATGGTCTGCTAAAAAGACTGATTTTGTGCAAAGGCAGAGATGTAGTAGTCAGAGCATAGTAAGGGAATTAGTGTGGAAGGCACCTTCTACTGGATCATTAAAAATAAACTTTGATGGTACATTCAACACAAACTCCACGTCTGCTGGTGTTGGGATTATTTGTAGAGACCATACTAGCTACCCTCTTGGTTGTGAGAGTAAGAAAGTTGCTGCAATCTCCCCCTTCAAATCTAAATGTCTTGATTGTAAAGATGCAATAATTTTTAGTGATCATTTCAGTTGTGAGAAGATCAGTTTGGAGACTGATTGTCTAGAATTATATAGGGCTGCTAGGAATGGTTCATCTTGTAATATAGAATGGCAGTGTACTGATATTTTTACTGACATTCTTGAACTTTTGAAGGCTAAGTCTCATGTTCAACTCACTGTGGTTTCAAGGAGTGGAAATAATGCCGTAGACTACTTAGCAGCTCGTGCAAAGAATGGGGTGCTTTCCAATGGAATGATTGTTACAGCCCCATCTCATTTTCAACATATTTTAGAGAAGGATGCTCTTAATGTTGTAGAACGGCAGGCTTATGTATTTGATTTTAGTAGCAATTAATTTTTTATATTTATTAATCAAAATATTTAATATATAATTAAAATATATAATTAAAAATATATAATTATTTTTAATACCTTGCTCCTAGTTTACAATTGCCGAATAGAGAACAACCAACAATTTATTTTAGTTTATTATGCTTGCAACTTGGGAGGAAGAAAATAAAGAAATTCACCACTCATCACTGACTTTGACCTCTTCTCCGTCAAGCAGCCTAGTTAGTTGCAGAAGAAATTCATAAACGTATAGTTGAGGGAATTCAAAGCGAAATGCCGCACATTTTCCCTTTGAGACGTGATTGACGGATGTATAGTTTAGTCTTTGCCATTAATTGAAGTGGGACCTGCCAAACTCTATTCGCTATATATATAAATGCTGCCTTGAAGTGCACAAAATATACCATAAATAACTTTCTAAGGAATACGAAAGTTAAGCAAAATCATGTCTCCCATAGTACTGCTTCTTCTAATACTATCGTCCATTGCGCTGCAATTTACAGGTCTGTTCTCTCTCTCTCCTCTCTTCATTTATTGCTCTCTCTCTATCTATATATTGATGCATATGTTCTAACAACTTCTATTCAAGTATTTCCTAAAATCTATTTTTTGGACCTTTACTCTGATGTACCAAAACAACATTTCTTTCTGTCACGGCACTATAATTAATCATCATTCTGTCCTAACTTATAGAAAGGTCATTATTAGACCTGGCTAAACATTTCTCTTACAGAACTATCAAACGTTCAAAAGCGATTGAGGCAGTCATTAAAAGTATATATAACAGATGGGATATTGACGTTCTCATTGATTCCCCCCCCCCCTCAGTCATATTCGATACATCACATATGTAGAGAGTATGAAAATTTGAATAGAAAATCTATATTCAAAAAAAAAAAAATTTTCAACTCTTATGACCCTTCACAATTTGAGAATTACCAGCTTAATATGTTCTATATATTATATGCAGCTGTGAAATCCATTGGAGTGTGTTATGGCGTAAATGGAGATCATCTACCAAGCCGGCAAGAAGTGATAGACTTATACAAATCCTATGGCATTGGAGGGATGCGCATATACTTTCCAGATGAACAAGCCCTTCAAGCCCTAAGAGGTTCAAACATTGAAGTGTTGCTTGATGTGGCTAAGGAAACGCTTTCCTCACTATCTGATCCTGCATCAGCCAATGATTGGGTTAGAAAATTTGTAGTATCCTACTCAGATGTGAACATCACGTACATTGCTGTAGGAAATGAGATTGGTCCTAGTGACGTAGAAGCACAGTATATTCTACCTGGAATCCAAAACATTCAGAATGCAATTTCTGCAGCAAATTTGCAAGGCAAAGTTAAGGTCTCTACAGCAATAAAAATGGATCTACTTGAGAACACTTCCCCACCCAATAATGGCAAGTTTAAGGATTCTGCGACTCCATACATAAAGCCCATCATCGCTTTCCTTGTCAACAATGGATCACCACTTCTCGCTAATGTGTATCCCTATTTTGCCTACAGTGACGCAAATAGCAACATTCCTCTTGACTATGCCTTGTTCAGACAACGAGGAACAAATGACCAAGTTTATCAAAACCTGTTTGATGCAATGTTGGATTCTCTCTATTTTGCTCTTGAGAAGATAGGAGCACAAAATTTGCAGGTTGTTGTGTCTGAAAGTGGGTGCACTACAAGAAATTGTAAAAGTAGCAGCGGAACCTTTCTAGCGGTTAAAGAAAACCGCTAGAAATTTCAGATATTTCTAGCGGTTCCTACAAAAACCGCTGCAAAATACAGACGGTTTGACCATTAAACGCACATTTCTAGCGGTTACCCCCTAACCGCTAGAAAATTAGAGCTAGAAAACTCCCCGAGCTTTGGCGGGAACTTGGCGCCAAATTTGTAGCGTTTACTTTCTAGCGGTTCAGGCTAATAAACCGCTAGACACTGAAAAATTCTAGCGGTTGATGCATGAAGCGCTAGAAATTTTTTTCATTCCCCGAGGAGTTTAGAAATTTCTAGCGGTTCACGGCCGAACCGCTAGAGATTTCTAGCGGTTCGGCCGCGAACCGCTAGAAAGTCTGGCGGTTCACGGCCGAACCGCCAGACTTTCTAGCGGTTCGCGGCCGAACCGCTAGAAATCTCTAGCGGTTCGGCCGTGAACCGCTAGAAATTCCCAACGGTCATATGACCGTTGGGAATTTCTAGCGGTTAGGCACAAAACCGCTAGAAATTTCTAGCGGTTTTGTGCCTAACCGCTAGAAAGTTTCGGTCTATATATACCCCCCCCACACTCTCACTTCTTCAATCGTTCTGGAAGCGAAGCTCTGCTGAATTTTCTTCACAAACATATTTGAGTTCTGATTCAGTTGCAGATCCTTATTTTCAGGTAAAAATAGTAATTTATTGATAAATAATTTTTATTTTATGTTTTATTTTATTAATTTTATTATGTTATAGCTTATAAATTAATTTTTTTTATTTCATTTATAAATAATTACTATTTGTTGTTATTAGGATGCCTCGTCGACATGGGAAAGACCCAGTTGATCCTGAGAGAGCTGGACCCAGTGAGGTTCATCATGATGCTGATGAGCCATTTCCCAGCATTCATGACTACGATTTGAGCGAGGAGGATATCCTCAGTTTTATGGAGCAGGATGGTATTGAGCGGACTGAGGAGGCTCATTTTACTGGGGATGAGCAACCCCATGCTGATGCTGCTGACGAGGAGGAGGAGGAGGAGGAGCAGCAGGATCAGGGGAATGAGTATCCCCAGGCTGCACAGCGTCCTGCTCCGAGACGTCAGGCTGGTTATGAGGTGGAATTTGTCGGTAAGTATTTATTTTAACTTTTTAAAGTTTTGATCAGTATTTAATTTATATAGAAATTATATTAATTTATTGATATATAATTTATTTCTTAATTAAATTTTGTAGACACTGAGGGGAACAGGTCCTATCGGAGGCTGACAGCCAGAGAGCTGTCTATGATGACGGGCGGACGAGTGGTTGTGCCGCTCAATGAGTTGGGCCAACCGACGAAGAAAGGTGGCCAGTTGTACAACAAGTACGTGCGCCTCCTTGGTCAGCAGTGGACGCTGTTCCCCATCTACGTGCAGGACTGGAAGAAGATCACCTCAGACAAGAAGCAGCAAGGCTGGGAAATAATGAAGGTAATATAAAATTGTTATTTATAATTTTTTTTAATTTAAATAAATGATTATATATTTTGTTTTCAAATAATTTAATTGTTTGATTATAATTTTTTATTTATTTAATTTGTTTGTTATTTATAATATTTTTAAAAGTAGTTAAATGAATATATATTTTTAATTTAAATTATTTAAAAGTAGTTAAATGAAAATAATTTGTTATTGATTTCATTAATTTATTACTTATAATAATTTTAAATTTAGTTGAGTAAAAATATTTTTTTATTTAAATTACTTAATTGTTTAATTATTATTAAACTTTGATTAATTTATATTTTATTTATAATATTGTTAAATTAGTTAAAAACTAATTATTTGTTTTTAATTATTGAAATTGCTTAATTATTTGTTTATAATTTGTTATTTAGTTAATTTATTATTTTAATCATAGAGTAAATTTATTCTGGGGGAGGAGTTGAGGGCTGACACGATCAAGAGGCTGGGGATGGCATGGAAGAACAGGAGGGCCGACCTGTGGAGGGAGAAGAAAGGTGACGGGACGAGGCCCCTCCAGGAGATACTGGCAGATGTACCTGGTGGAGTCCCGGACCAAGACTGGTCCACTTACGTCTATTTTAGGATGACGGCTGACCAGATGGTATGATAATATTGTATTAATTATAATTTCTTTATTTTTTATCCGACTTGACTCATTTAATTTAATTTTTTTACATTTTGCTTCAGGCTCTTTCTAGGAGAAATGCTAGGAGCGTCAGGCATCAGACGATACGTCATAGGGCTGGATCCAGGAGCTTTGCGATCACTTATGACGAGATTGTGAGTACTTGAAATAAATTTATTAAATATGTAGATGTATTTAATTTGTAACTAATTATTTCTTTGATTTCATTTACAGATAGAAAAGACGCAGCAGGAGCGGGGATACACGCCCACTTATGGCGAGATGTGGCCGATGGTGTATAGACCCCGAGACGGGCGTGCGTCGGATGAGGTTGAGGAGATAGCGGTAAGTAATAAATTAAATATTAATATAATATCACAGTGTAGATATCATTATATTATAATTAACTTCTTTATATTAATTTTGGTAGGCACGGATGACTCAGGTCGATTCCGAGTTGCGTGAGTCTCAGGGGTCTGCCTTGGATCCCACCGCCTCACTTTTAGCGGGTCTTGGCCGGCCGCAGCACCCTGGTCGAGTTAGCGGGCTTGGACTTGGACCTACACCGACTAGGCTGCCCCGCTCAAGTGGCGCTGGCCCTTCATATACTGCTGGGAGCTCTCATGCGAGTGCGAAGCGGCCGGGTTCCTCATCTTCAGAGGAATTGCGAGAGGAGCTCAGACAAGAGTTCGAGGCCAGGATCGTGGAGCGTGATCGTCAGTTCCAGGAGCGTGATCGTCAGCTCCAGACGCAGCTTGACCAGCTCTTGGCAGCTGCTACGGCTCTGCGTCATGTGGTGGTCAGTATAGCTCCAAACATCTCGGTTCCTGACATCCCCGACCTACACATGCCACCAGTCCCGCCCCTACCCCGCCATCCGCCAGTCCAGTCCCAGCAGGTTGAGCGGCCTGCCCACCGTCAGCCGGAGGATTCAGCAGAGGATGATCCCGATGATGCTGCTTCTGCCCCCCACCCATGATTTGCTTTCATTGTATCGGATTTTATTAGAATCTTAATTTTACGGTTTTATATATTATTTAGATATTTATCTAAATTTTATATTTATTTGTTTCCTTTATTGATTTATTTCTATAATTTTATTTATGTCAAGTACTAATTAATATTGAAATATTTATTTATTTATTACAACATCAACATTACAATTTATTAAACACGTTAAACATATTAATTACTCGAAATAATTCTATAATCATTTATTAATTTAATAAATATTTTTAAAACTGTAGAATTTTCTAGCGGTTCTGGTGAACCGCTAGAAAATTTAGAATTTTCTAGCGGTTCACGTGAACCGCTAGAAAATTCTAAATTTTCTAGCGGTTCACCAGAACCGCTAGAAAATTCTCAAATTTGACCGAATTTTCTAGCGGTTATAAAACCGCTAGAAAATTCAAAACAGATGGAGAGAAAATTCCCGTTAAACCGCTAGAAATTTCTATCGGTTTGTAACCGATATTTAGAATTTCTAGCGGTTAATAACCGCTGGAAATTGAAATTTTCCGTTAAAACCGCTACAAATTTGTAGCGGTTTTGTAACCGCTACAAAAAAATGACCGTTCCTCCACCCTCCTTTATAAGCTGAAGCACTTCAACTGAATTTCATTTTAACTTCTCTTTGAGCTCTGTGGCATATTTTCACGAAATTTGAGCATTATTAGTCATGGATAGGTCGTGGATCAACTTGCACCGGTCGACTCCGCAATACTTGGCTGGTCTAAACTATTTCTTGGATTTTGCTTTCGCCAATGCTGCCGTAAATGGTAAGATTCAGTGTCCCTGTCCTAAATGTAATTTCAAAAAGTGGCATCCCAAAGATATTGTTAGGGAACATTTAATCTTTAAGCCTTTTCCGCGAGAGTACGTATTTTGGCAACTACATGGGGAACGGCTAGATATGGGTGCTGAGTCAGTGCCAGTAGTTTCACGGATGGGAGTTCGAGTGGCTGAGGCCGATGCCGTGAATGATGCTGTGCGTGATGCTTTTGGTGTTCACGAAAGCTCGAATCCCAACGAAGATGAAGTAGAGGGACCTCAACCGGAGTTTCTAAGAAACGAAACTGCTCGGGAATTTTTTGACCTCATGACCGAAGCTGACAAGCCTCTTTATTCTGGGTGTACAAAGTATTCGAAGTTGTCATTCTTGGTGAGGCTGTATCACATCAAATGCTTGTGCGGTATGACTGACAAGGCGATGTCTATGTTGCTGGAGTTACTGGGAGATGCTTTCCCCCAAGCTGAATTCCCTCCGTCTTTTTACGAAGCAAAAAAGATTATTAACAAGCTTGGCTTGAACTATAAGAAGATAGATGCATGCCCAAACGACTGTATGCTATACTGGGGAGATGATGCCAACAAAGAGATTTGTACGAGATGCAAGACGTCACGCTATAAGTCGGTACGAAAGGGCAAGAAGCAAAAGAAGAAACCGGCCAAAATTCTCAGGTACAAATTATTACAGCGTGTTACTTGTTCCGTCTCTAAAAATATTCGGTATTTTAAATTTTTAATATATTATTTTCTTAGATACTTTCCTTTGAAACCACGGTTGCAAAGAATGTATATGTCATCAAAAATGGCTCAGCACATGAGGTGGCACGCGACTGAGGAAAACCTAGATGGTAGGTTAAGGCACCCACGAGACTCGGAGGCGTGGAAAGCGTTTGATGCGAAATTTCCAGACTTTGCCAATGATCCTAGAAATGTACGTCTTGCATTGGCAACCGATGGTTTTAATCCCTTCGGAAACATGAGCACAAGTTACAGTATCTGGCCGGTGGTGTTAATTCCATACAATCTACCACCTTGGATGTGCATGAAGCAGAGCTCCTTTTTGCTTTCCATGATCATTCCTGGCAAGAAAGCACCAGGAAATGATATTGACGTATACCTGCAACCGTTGATACACGAATTGCTCGACCTATGGACGAATGGTGTTGAGGCATATGACTCACATGACAAGCAACTATTCAATCTCCGTGCAGCCTTGATGTGGACAATAAGTGATTTTCCCGGTTTGGGAACTTTGTCTGGCTGGAATGTGCATACTGGGTTGGCCTGTCCTGAGTGCAATTTTGATTCTGTGCCATGTCGCCTTCCACACAGTCGCAAGTGGTGCTTCATAGGACATCGACGGTTCCTTGATTCCAAGCACAGACTTAGATTGCAACGGATTCGCTTCGATGGGAAACAGGAGAAGAGAGATCCTCCTGTTACTTTGTCTGGTATGGATATTTTGCGGCAGTTAGAAGATGTTCATATCGAGTTTGGTAAGAGTGTGGATCCCGAACGATTGGGACGACGATCTCGTGGGACATCTGATACGCAACCTATGCAATGGCGGAAGAGAAGCATATTTTTCACTCTTCCTTATTGGGAATCTAATTTGCTACGACACAGTTTGGATGTTATGCACATTGAAAAAAATGTGTGCGATAATGTGCTATATACGTTGCTCAATGAAGCTGGAAAGTCCAAAGACCATCTCGCAGCTAGAAAAGATTTACGGGCCTGGGGAATTCGTGAAGAGGCTTGGCCTGATGAAAACGACAAGTTTCAGCCAGCTAAATTCACCTTGACAAAGCAGAACAAGGATATCTTCCTCTCGACGTTGAAGAACATAAAAGTACCAGATGGATATTCTAGCAACATCTCAAGGTGTATCGATCTGCAGGCTCGAAAGGTTACTGGGTTGAAAAGTCATGACTCTCATGTTCTTATGCAACAGTTACTTCCATTGGCCTTGAAAAACACACTTCCTTCTGATGTATCGGTGGTTTTGGTAGAATTATGTTCATTTTTCAAGAAGTTGTGTGCGAAGGTCTTGGTAGCGGAAGAGCTTGATCAGCTGCAAAATAAAATTATTCTTACACTTTGTCACTTGGAGATGATATTTCCTCCATCATTCTTTACTGTTATGGTTCACTTGACTGTCCACCTTGTTCGAGAAGCAAAGGTTGCTGGCCCAGTTCACTATCGATGGATGTACCCTATAGAGAGGTACTAGATTATCTTTTATTCCCGCCTCTTTAAATTTCACATTGTTCTTTCATTTACTCGTAATTATTAATGCAATTTTAACTTACAGGTACTTGGGAAAATTAAAATCATATGTTAGGAATAAGGCATGGCCTGAGGGGTCAATAGCAGAAGGTTATTCCGGAGATGAGGTCCTAACTTTCTGTTCGAGGTACTTTGATGACATGGAGACATCTTTTAACCGCCCGCGTCGCGTAGATGATTCTCCTCCCGGTCCTTCCACGTCAACTTTATTTCCTCCTGTTGGGAAACCAGTTGGAGGATATGAATTCTTCAGACTCACTCCTACAGAGAAACTCCAGGCACACAGACACGTTTTGATAAATTGCAGCCAAGTTGAACCCTTCATGCAGTAAGTATATATATCATATAAGCTCACTAGCTTTTACACTTTATATTTGTTTCTTATTGACTCTTCTAACAAATTACACTTTACTATAGTGAGTTTAGGAGTTATCTCAGGCGTCAGCTACGGGGCCGTGCGCGTTCTGCTGACATTGATAAAAGAGTCCACAAAGAGTTTCCCAGTTGGTTTACACGTCGAATACGTAATGACAACAGCCCATACACAGATGAATTCAGAGCTCTTTCTCTCGGTCCGTTAGACCATGCACGGAGGTTTACCGCGTACAATGTCAACGGCTTCAAGTTCTGTACGGTTGCACGTGATCAGGGATTGCTCACACAAAACTCTGGAGTTTGCGGGACATTCGGAACGAGATGTTATGCTAGCAGTAGTGATGGCGATATGCGCTTTGGAGGCGTCACTTACTATGGAAAGCTAATTGACATTATTGAGTTGACTTACCAGCTTTTCACCGTGACACTGTTCAAATGCTCCTGGGCAAATACGACAACTTCACGGGGACTCGCTACTGACCATTTGGGCATCACCTCAGTCAATTTCTCAAGACTTATTCATACGGGGGCATCTGAAGATGATGAGCCATATATCCTTGCTTCTGAGGCACACCAAATTTACTATGTCGAGGACGAGAAACATAAAGACTGGAATATGGTCGTTCACCTCAAGCCACGGGATCTTTACGATATGGGTGATGGTGACATTATTTACGACAGTGAACCCTTCCAACCCTCGAATTTTGAAGACTTCTTTCCTCAAGGAGATGATAATTTGCCACTTATCAGGTACACGTCTTTTCTTAAATTATTTAAATAATTAACTACTAATTACTAATTTTTTCCAAATACAACATAAATTTAACAAATTTTTTTAAAATATGTCCTTTCAGGCCGGATGATGATGGAGAGTAGCAGCATCCAAAATAAATTATTTAACAAATTTTTCGTCCATAAATACATATGTATAAATTAAAATTCGTAAAATTTTTTAAAAATAAAAAAATTTTCATTTGTAGCGGTTATTAACCGCTACAAATTTTTCCACGAAATTGTAATTTGTAGCGGTTATTAACCGCTACAAATTACAATTTCGTGAAAATTGTAATTTGTAGCGGTTAATAACCGCTACAAATTACAATATCGTGAAAAAATTTGTAGCGGTTATGAACCGCTACAAAATACATACCTGTAAATTAAAATTCGTTCAGATTTTAAAAATAAAAAATACTAACTTTCTAGCGGTTAATAACCGCTACATATGTAACCGCTACTAATTACTAGCGCTTTTATATACGCTAGAAAATGAATAACAGCTACAAAATGTTATAAAACGCTACAAAAACACCGCTACAAATGTGTCGCTGATCTCTATAAATACCATATCTTCTCTACATTCATTTACTCCATCTCTTTTCCTTCCTCTCCTATTCTTCTTCATAATTCTCTCTTTTTTTCTTACTATCTCATATTGTGATTTTTTTCTCTTTACTCTATGGTAAGTGAATTTTATTTTATAATTCATTGTATCTTTTATTTGTTTTTATTTAAAATTTACTAACATATTTATTTCTCCTTTCCTTTCAGATTTTTCTTCTCCACATTTGTCATGCCCTCCTCAACTGATTCAAATACTCATCAACTTAATACTATAGGTTCAATATTCCAAAATATATCATCTTCAATTCAACTATCTTATTAAATATTCAATTAAATTATCTTGTTAGATTAAATTCACTTCTTTTAACACATTCATAATTTAATTACATATTTTTTATTACAAAATTTGAATATATAAAATGTAACATATAACTAATTATACAAATTAACAAAAATTCTTCAAAATAATTTATTTAATGGTTTTTAAAATTATAATATGAAAAACCATAAATTTTTTTTTCTGGCACGGTAAACATTTCTAGCGGTTCAGAACCGCTAGAAATATTTCGTCAAATTTAAATTTCGCGCCAAACTTTCTAGCGGTTAAGAACCGCTAGAAAATTTTCCCGCCATTCTAAAAATTCAATTGGTGTGAAAATTTAATTTCCCAAATATTTCTAGCGGTTCTATAACCGCTAGTAATTTTCGCGCGCTACTGAAATTATTTAATTCCCGTTTAGCAGGTTTCTAGCGGTTACAAAACCGCTAGAAATTTTTTCCGGGGAAACGTTTCTAGCGGTTATAAAACCGCTAGAAAAGTTTCCCCGGAAAAAATTTCTAGCGGTTTTGTAACCGCTAGTAATGTGTCTCCTTCAGATAATTTCTAGCGGTTCGTAACCGCTAGAAATGTTCTATCGTTTTGACCATGATGTGTAGCGGTTGAGATAACCGCTAGAAATTTTTTCTAACACCTGTTTTTCTAGCGGTTTCGTTAACCGCTACAAATGTTATTTGTAGCGGTTAAAACCGCTAGAAATGTAACACCATAACCGCTAGAATTAACATATTTTTTTGTAGTGGTGGCCTTCGGCTGGAGGAGATAAAGGGCCTAGTGTTGATGATGCACGTACGTACTATCAGAATTTGATTAATCACGTCAGCGTTGGGACTCCAAAACGTAATGGACCCATTAAGACGTACTTGTTTGCCATGTTTGATGAAAACCAAAAGCAAGGTGCAGAAAGTGAGAAGCATTTTGGTTTGTTCACTCCTGATAAGTCGCCCAAATACGGAATTGAATTCAATTCGTTCACTCCTAGTATATATACCTACACACAAATGCCTGTGTGTGTGTATATGTAGATTGTTCTTCTGCGAAGTTTAATGAATTCTGGATTTTCCCCCCTTTTATTTTGATCATTTAAATATAGTGGTCTTACTGACATTTATTTTTAAAATGGCAGTTTTAGTTAAAATTAAAAATAATGAAATTTAAATAGTTCCAGTTTCATCTAAATAAAAAATGTAAGGAAGTTAAACTCTTGACAAGAAGACTCCGAAGGAGGCATGAAATGAAAGTTATTAATAGTGTCACAATCAAAGTCATTAAATGACTAATTTTGTTTTATTATTCTCTTAAGGACGAGTATGACGAAGTTTTTGAGTGCATATGATTTTACCTAATGAAGAGAAAACTGGACTGGACTGGTAGGTTCAACCAGAAAACCGGTGAATCGGTCTCCGATCCTGTTTGGTTGAGGGAAAAAACCGAACAATGCTCAAACTGGTAAAAAAAACCAGTTCAACCATTAAGAACCAATAAAAACTATGTAACCCGTTGATTAATATAGGTTGTCCAGTTTAATGATTTCAATCTCCTACCCTCAAGAAATGACCTCATTTTATGTTTAAAAAAATTAAACACAATGAATATTTGAAGAAAAAACTGAAAGAAAGAAAAGAAACTCTAAATCTCCTTGTCAGTCCTTCTAGAATGCCAGAACTCATCTATGTCCGTTGTATGGCTGGTGACAGTGTTAGTAGCCATGTAGGTGTAGGACAACTTTCTGCCTGCTCTCTTTCTCAGGTTGTTCCTTTGTATTCTTTTATGAATGCATTGCTTTTGCTAAAAAAAAATTTGATGAAATATTGATAAAATCGAATTAAAATATCAATTTTAAAATTGACAAGAAATCTTTATATTTTATTACTAAAAAAATTAGCGGATGTTTCAAAAGGACAAAATCCTGTTACAATTTTTTTTATTCTGTAAGATTATTTTTGTTTTACTTTTGATTTTAGATCTTCCGTGCCAAAAAAAAAAAAAAGCAGATTCCCTGTTGAACCTCAAACCAAACCCGGAGCTCGCCTCTTTCGCTTCGCAACCGCGGACACGGCTGAGATCGTTCGAACTCTAACTCGAAGGCTGCTGATGCAGTTACAGAAGCTAGAAACCGGCTTTTCACTGCTGTAGGTGAGGGGTTCCGCAGGTTTTTGACGTTGGCCGGCGGTGCTCTTGAAGCTTCAGCTCCAGGCTCCCTCTTAGGTAAGCCGAAGGCTTGAAATAGGGTAGAGGTAGTTCTTTGTATTAGCCGAGTAGTATACATTTGAAAAATAGCACTTTAATCTATAACGTGTCTGGCTTTGTCTGTAGTTTAGAGTTTGGACCGGTAAGAAAAATGGTGGATTTAGAACTATTAGGTCCTCTTGACTGGTAGCTTATGCTAAATACTTCGCTGATATGCATTATCATGCGTTTACTTGTCGTCTCTTAAATTTGTAAGTTTGATAACCTTGCATGCGACCCGCAGGTAACATAGTACTTCAATTTGAAATCAATAAGCTTGGTATAAGCTCACTTGTGTCACGCCAAATGGGAATCGAATTGTACTGTTAATGCATACGCAAGAGCGAGGGGGATTGGAATAGTTTTCACGCCCGTTCATTGCTGAGAGTTGTCACTAACATGTCCCCCCACAATGTGGTGGTTCTGGACAACGGTGGAGGCCTAATCAAAGCTGGCCTCGGTGGAGAGTGTGACCCCTCTGTTGTTGTTCCCAACTGCCTTTACCGACCTCCGTCCTCCAAGAAATGGCTCCAACCAAACCCCCTCAACCCCACCACCACCACCACCTCCTCTATGGAACCATCCTCAGTCAGTGAAGTGGACCTCACCTCGGCTGCAGTTCGACGGCCCATGGACAGAGGGTATATGATAAATCCTGAACTTCAACGAGAGATATGGGCTCACCTCTTCTCTTCCATCCTCCACATAAACCCATCAAACTCTTCACTCCTCCTCACTGAGCCCCTCTTCGCCCTTCCTTCCATTCAGCGATCAATGGATGAGCTTGTCTTTGAGGATTTCAACTTTAAGTCTCTTTATGTGGCTGACTCACCCTCTTTGGTTCATCTCTATGAGGCAAGTCGTAGGCCTGAAGGTCTTGTCTCTAGAGCGCAGTGCAGCCTTGTTGTGGATTGCGGGTTTTCGTTCACACACGCCTCACCGGTGTTTCAGAACTTCACGTTGAATTATGCTGTGAAGAGAATCGATTTGGGTGGCAAAGCATTGACCAATTATCTGAAGGAGTTGGTTTCTTTTAGGGCTGTTAATGTCATGGAGGAAACTTTTATTATGGATGATGTTAAGGAGAAGCTCTGCTTTGTTTCCCTTGATGTTCCCCGGGATCTCCAGATTGCAAGGTAATTAAGGTTATCCACTTTGTTTTTTTCCTGTTGCTGAACATTATTTTTACCTCACACTTGAAAATGGTTCAACTTAGTATTGCTTTAAAATCTTGCTGCTTTAATCCAGTGGATAATCTGTGTACTTCTCATTGGATGTCCATACACTCCTTGGATCTCTTCTAGTGCTTGTGGCTTGTTGCATTGTTATCAGTTTTATAATTCCAAACCATTGTCAATATGTTTGTATTATGTGATTTTTTTATGCTATGTAAATTGTGTCTACTTTGCATGTTACGTAATACAATCATGTCATAGAAATGATTCTCATTTGCCCTTTTGTGCCTGTAGGAAACCTGGAAAAGAAAATCTCTTTAGATGCACATATGTGCTTCCGGATGGTGTTACACACACAAAAGGCTTTGTTAAATATCCAGATCAAGTACACAGATATCTTACTCTGGCTGATGATTCTCCTTTGCCTCCAAAAGAAAAAAAGGAGGATATGAATCATCCAGAAATGACTGAAAAGCCTGAGGAAAGAAGGAGAGTTGATTTGACCAAAATGTGGGTCTCATCATTTTACTTGACGTTTAATGTTCATTTATCTCAACTGAATTTAATTTCTTGTATTCAATTTGTCTACTTCAGGAGTTTGACTTGACAAATGAACGCTTTCTTGTCCCAGAAATGATCTTCCATCCTGCTGATTTAGGTCTGTATAGTTCCAGTACTACTCACTAATGAAATGTGATCTGCTGTCAGTTTAGTCTCTTGAAGAAATTTATTAATTATGACCTTATCAAAGGGCTGTAAATGACTTAGATTAGTATCGTTTAGTTTTATTTTCAATTCTTTTTATTTTCAAACACTGTTCAACCTGCTTGCCCTCTTGCTTAAAAGTATCTAATGAGGAAAATGTTTTGTTTTTGCTAAACTTGTGTTTATATGGCATTATACTTTCAACACAAGAATGAAGAAACCATTGAACATTGAGGCGTTATTGGCAATTAGTGCTACTTAAGGATAGATAGTATCTTAGTCTAGTTTCCTTTGCCTATTACTTGTGTTTCCTCCGCTTTGCAGGAATGAATGAGGCTGGAATAGCAGAGTGCATTGTACGAGCTATTAACTGCTGCCATCCACAACTCCACCCTGTACTCTATGAGAGGTAATTCTTTCAGAGTATTCGAATTTGATGGAACTATTTGCAGGTTACTGCAGCTTCATTCATACCTCCTGGGTAGTTAGTTTATTTCTTTCTTAACACCAGTTGTATTTCTTGTCAGCATCATTTTAACTGGCGGAAGCACCTTATTTCCTCAATTTGCTGAGAGATTGTAGGTTCTTTTCCTGAGTCCTTGCATTCAGTACTTCCGATTTTTGTCCTCCTTAGGCTCCATAGCCTTCTTTTATAAATAACGTGGCATTCAAACTTAGATAACTGATACTAATTGAATTGCAGAGAGATGGAGCTGCGGCCTCTAGTTCCTGATGACTACCATGTGAAGATAACTCAACAACAAGAGTAAGTATCTTTCTTGAAATGTTCTGTTTTGTCTTTGTTAATTTTCATGTCAACTTGTTTTTCTTCTACAGTCCCATATTAGGTGTTTGGCGTGGAGGATCATTGTTGGCATCAAGTCCAGATTTTGAAGCTATGTGCGTGACCAAGTCTGAGTATGAGGAGCTTGGATCTGCTAGATGTCGCAAGAGATTCTTTCATTGAGTATTACCCATGGAAATGTTTATCTTGCATGTAAGCCTAACATGCACTTAATCCATTGAGATGATGAGATCATTTGAGTTGTCAGTATGAATGTTTAAACTCCTAATTCTACAGCTTTCTTTCAACAGAATAGGGCATGGCATGGAGGGTGGTTTTCCAGTGAAATAATTTGCTATCGGTTTTCAGTGAACAAAATGGGTACTCTGGTTTTCCATGGCTTGCCTGGGAAGAGAGGGATATCGATCGAAGCCTGTCAAAATGTGTCCTGCAAGATGCAGCCATGTCATATTTTCTGTTCCTCTGTGGTTTTTATGATGGACTATAGGGCCCTGGAACTTCATCTTCATGGGGAAGAAGATTCATTCGAGAATCAATCTTGCAGTTTATGGATTTCAGGTTTCCAGTAGAAGCCCTGAGATGGAGACGCCCTTGGCCCCTGCAACGTTTGTAGCCTGCTTTTAAAGTGCCATCGAGTTTGGATTGCTGTGCATGTGATGTTTCAGCTGAGATGTTTATAGTTGTAAGTAGCATTTTGCTAACACTAAGGTTTCATTGCCCTATTGGAATATGGAAAGCAAAGGAAATAAACCTCAAATAAGATGGAATATTTGGGTTCAAATTTATGGCTGGTACACAGAAAAGCAAATAAAACGGTATTCCAGTTATTTGAAGAAGCATTGAAAGGGATAGGAAAGATGTGAAAGTACTGAAACATGTTTGAAAAATGAAGTTTATAAAAAATTGAACCATTAACATGTCCATACAAGATTATGAAGAGAAGAAGTAGGAGTCGAATTCAATGCAAGAACTAGAGAAATAGAACAAATCACTCTTCAAAAGTTTGCTGCTATGCTTTGAAGAGAGAATCTAACTCATTAAATAAACATGCAATGGAAGTAGGTAGGCCACATGATACGGAACAAACTTGTCATGTGTTGCGTAAGGTTGAACTGACGGTTGTTCGGAGTGATTTCTCCTCCTCATCGTGGACGTTGTTGTTGATGATGCCTGATGGATGCCAAATGAGGGGTTCTCTTAATCCTGTCTTCCAGCTAATTGGATGTCATTGGATTTTCAGTTCCCTCAGCGAGTCCCAATATTGTGCATTCAAATTAATTCAATAGCTCCCAATGCGTGCAGCATCATCATGTTATTAAAAATTGAAAATTAATTTAATTCCTAGCATAAAATTATGGGAAAATCCTAGATAAAACCCTTCGAATATACACAATTCCATATTAGGTTCTGGAATTGTGTAAATGACAAAAAGAGTCAATGACCCAATCTGTCATTTTTAAAATTAAGAGAAATTAACAATTTTGTCCTGATTAAGTAAAAATGAGTAGTTATTCTCTAAACGAATCTAGATAACGCTTATACTGTTCTAGTGATTATATGATTAGTTGTAGTTAATAACAAGGCATATTCTCATAGAGCATTCCTGACTACGAAAAAATAAGTAGTTATTCTCTACACGAATTTAGGTAATGCCTAAACCCTTATAGTGATTCCTTGAATTATTATAGTGAATGAATACAAATGAAGGCAAAAGTGAGTAGTTATTCTCTAAACGAATCTAAGTAACGCTTACACTGTTCTAGTGATTACATGATTAGTTGTAGTTAATAACAAGATACCTTCTCATGGGGCATTCCTGACTCTGAAAAAATAAGTAGTTATTCTCTACATGAATTTAGGTAATATCTAAATCCTTATAATGATTTCTTAAATTATTGTAATAAATAAATACAAATGAGGACAAAATTGTCGATTCCTCTTGATTTTACAAATGACAGATTAGGTCATTGATCCTTTCTGTCATTTACACAATTCCAGAACCCAATCTAAAATTATGTATATTTGAAGAACTTTATCTAGAATTTTTTCTAAAATTATTGCATTACCAAAAAAAAAACAGACATATGTAACAGTTATTTTGATGCGCTTGTGGTGGTTTTTTAATGTACAAATGCGTTTATAGCTATTATTTAAATCATTACTAAAATAGGCGTAATAAAGTATTTTGTAACAGTTTTTGACAGTTATTTGTAGCAGTTATTTGGTAGAACCACTACAAATTGCTGTTAGTATGCCACAATGAGTCAAGTTTGCAGTGGTTCGTGAAAATCGCTACAAAAGCAAATGAATTTGCAACAATTCATTTAGAATTGCTACAAACATGTGATTTTACAATGGTCACATCGTTTTTTTCGTTAGAAGTGGTTTTTTAGCACTGAACCACTGCTAATTTCGTAACCATTTCTCCCGCCCCAACCGTTCACATTATAATTTGCAGATGTTACATATAAAACCGCTGCTAATACAATAACAATTGCTACTAATGTCATTATGCGTGTCACTATCAGTCAAAGCATTGCATGTTCATGTCAGTTGGATGCATAATTTTTACAAAATGTTCACGTTACCGCTACAAAAGACAACTTCGTTTTTTTTTGTTTAGTAGTGAGGAGTTTTAAATTGTTTTCTAATTTTTTTTATTGGAGCATTTAATTTGTTAGGCCTACTCACTTTAATTGCAGAATTTATTGGGGCAGGCTGATATAGATTGAGAGGATGTTTGGATAAATTAAAACCATAGTTTTAAAAATGCTTTTACAGTATATAAGGTAAATATGTACAGTAATTTATCGCAATTTGTGAGAAAAAAAAGTTTTTAAAAAGTATTTTTCATAATACCCAGACACGCCTGAGTTGTGCAAGACCATAAAAGGTAGAAAGTTCAACCACCAGTTAGAATGCGATAGGTCCAGGATAATCTTTTAGGTGAGGTGAGATAGGTTGGTAGTAAAATTTTATCCTTCATAATTATCTAAATTTGTCTGAGCCTCTCATAATTCTTCCAGTTGAAGCGAGGTATGTCCAGAAAATAATTGGATATTCCACATCAAAAAAAAAAATTTAAAATGGTTCAAAGCTCTTCAACTTAGGGTTGTGGGGCATCTAATTCTAAGTCACTTTATACTCTTTCCGATTCATAATATAAGAAGTTGATTAACTTTTCTTACATATTAAAAATATAAGTTTAGACATTAAATTTATCCTAAATTGATAGAATTTTGGGAAAATAACAAAAAAGATCATTGTAATAGAAAAATTACGAATAAAGACCCATGACAATATTAGTATGGAGTTTAACAAGAATAATTTGGGTTTTGACAATAATTTTTATAAATTAGTCCGTATGTGCAATTTTTCTATTCCGCAGTCTTCTTTTACCATTTTTCCTAGAATTTTCCTATCTTACTTCTAAAAAATAATAAAGTTGTCTTTGATGTTATATTTTTTATTAGTTTTCATCTCTCTTCTTTCTGTCCTATATTTAATAGGGGTGAGGGTGAAAAATTACATTAATTATCTTGATAATGTCTTATATTTTTTGTCATAAATTTTTCTAGTTAATGTCTTATATTATAGACAAGAAGGAGTAATATTCTAGGAATAATTAAAATACAATTAGTCAATTACGTCTTGCTCTTGCATAGTAAAGATGCATTTGATTGCAGTTGAGTTAATGATGGCATTTAATGATTGGAAAAAAGTTGAAAAAAAAAACACTAAAATACCCTCAAAATGTTAACAAACAAACTAAGGTAGGTGAGTTTCAATATTTCAAATCAAAATTCTTATATTATTTTTTAAATTTTAAAATATTATAAAATGACAATACTACGCTTACTCCCAATGACTACTTTCATATAGCTATTGACTATTTTAGTTTAACTATTGACTACTTTTATTTTCAAAGTTTCAATGACTACTTTTGTATAATTATTGACTACATAAGAATAGTAAATAACTAAACAAAAGGTAGTTATTGAATATCTAATAACACTTAATGTACTTTTTGAATTTTTGAAATAAAAGTAATTAATAATGAAACTAGAGTAGTATATAACTAAACAGGAGTAGTCACCAAATTTTTAAAATGAAAGTAGTATGTCATAATATTAGAGTAACCAATACATAAGAAAGAAGAGTCAACGAAGTTCTGATGACATGTTGTCGGAGTTTCGGCGGTTGACCACCAACAAGGGCGGCTAGAAAACTGGTTAAGGGTACTAAAGTGGTAATATTTAAAAAAAAATAAAGGGCATCTATATAATTTGACAAGATTTAAAAATTCTAAAATAGTATAAAAGGCATGAATTAATATTTTGAAATTCATCTCGTACTAATTTATCATTTAACAATTTTCAAGATATTTTATTGTCTTTTTCTTAGAAAATTAAGGCATTTAAGTGAGAGCAACATTTTTTTCCCAAAAAACCGATGTCAACAATATTTAACTATCTTTTATCTATGTTCAAATAAATTAGGTGTTCTAATTAGAAAATATGGAATACAAAAGTTTGCTTCCCTCACTAACAAGTTGTAACTTAAAGTGGTAAGTGGCCGTACTTTCATGAGAAGAGAAACATAAATTTAAATATCAAAAAACGCAGTTATCAGAAGGGGTGGAAATTATTTGCTCTCTAAGTCTCAAAAGGAAATTCTTAATAAAATTTAAAAAAAGAAAAAAGTTTGCTTCCCCCGGTGCATGATATTTATGGTTAGAAATAACAAAAAAAAAAAAGGGGGGGAAACAATTCTGGTCCCACCATCTGTGCCAAAGGTCCCGCAAACTTTCTACCTCTCTGGCATGAAAATGCAAATACGGTTCAAGAATGTGGTACGAGGGATGAAAATGATGAACAGTGACATTTTATTTACAATGGCCTTAATAGAGTTAATCCTATTAAAAAAATTATAAATATTATTATAAGAGTTGTCAATTGCATTACTAATGTTAAAAAAAAATCAATTTAAAAATTTAAAAAACATTTGAATAATAAATTAATAACATTAGTAGAGTTGTGAATATTGTTATAAGAGTTATCAATCATGTTACAAATGTTGAAAATGTCCTAGTTTGAAAACCTGACAGACAGTACGTCAATTAAATTGTGAATATTATTATA
This sequence comes from Neltuma alba, assembly GCF_004799145.2. Taxonomy (NCBI): domain Eukaryota; kingdom Viridiplantae; phylum Streptophyta; class Magnoliopsida; order Fabales; family Fabaceae; genus Neltuma; species Neltuma alba. The sequence goes on along the minus strand of NW_021635648.1, from coordinate 9,374 downwards.
AAAGTTTTCAATTATTTTATAAATATTATAAAAAAAAAAGTTGCTGACAGGACAGCCAAACTTTTGACCCAATAACTTACCAGACTTTTGACATTGATCGCTAGCGGCTAACTAGTTAGTGAGAGTGATTTTATATTTTCTTTTAAATAAAGACAATATTATAAATCCATCCACATTTTAAAATTCCAATTAAGTGTTTGCCAATTGAACTATATTTTTTAAAATAATTTTTCCGTCCTTTTGTTTCTCTCAACAAAAAACATATTTAGATATTATTACAACGTGAACCGCGTGGTGTGTTATAATACTTGGGGCATAGGATGCACATGGTACGTGTCCCGAACACCTTTTTTTTTTTTTTTTAATACATCCAATCATAACGCTTTTCTGTGTGTGCGCAGATTACGCGCGTTTTTGTTTGACGTATTTTAATAATATTTTAATTTGCGGGCCATTAAATATCACTAATAGTAAAGACTCAATTTCTAATTCCTTTTGGGTAAAATCCCTGGTTGATACCTTGAAGGTGAACTTTAATCGTGTTCTTTGTTTTTCCTAACCCTTTTGAGACACTCGGTATCTAGTGCTATTTCTAGTCTTGTTGCCTAATATCGAGAGGGTATTTAGAAAACTTTAGAAACACTTTTCAGAAGCATTTTTTTTTAAATCGAGTCAAACTCCTCTACATATTTACTTTGTATACCGTAAAAGCACTTCTGAAACCATGATTTTGTTCTTACCCAAACACTTTCCAAGTCTATTGCCTAATCTGGATTAAGGCTTTTTATTGAGATTCCTCTCTCTAGCTTTTCTTTTTCCCAACAAAATTGGATTTGAATCTTAACTCTCTCACTTTGCAGTCTAGTTGTTCCATTGCTAAACCTAGTATGTTTAGATTTTCCGTGGTTATAGGTAATTGATTAAAAAAATCATAACGAAAAAAAACTTCACAAACTTGATGAGGTGGTATTTGAGTATCATAAAAAGTGCTTGTTAAAAATATTTTTCCCCAAATGGAGACAGGGGTATTTGGCAAATCTCATAAACACTTTTTAAAATATTTTCACATAAATCGAGATAATTTTTATCATATATTTATTTAATATATTGTAAAATTATTTTTAAAATTATGATTTTTGTTTTACTTAAACACCCTGATAAACTCCTCCACATACTTATTTTGTACATAGTAAAAATATTTTTAAAACCATAATTTTTTATTCTATGCAAACACCTTTTAAAAAGGGAAAATGACATTGAGGTCCCATGCAACACAAAATACTACAAAAAGGTCCCAGGAAATTTGGTAATGATTCTGAAGTCCCAAAGGGACTTGAGTGCAATTTGCTGAATTGTAAAAAGACGCCTCTGCCCTTGGTGAGATGCATCTAAACTAACTCAAAGCTGTCCTGTTTTTCAGTCTGAAAATCAGCACCTATACGCAGGAAACAAGAGAGAAAAAGCCCAAACTTTATTCTGCTTCTTCCCCCACTCCCATCTGAAAATCTCATCTACTCTATTAATGTTAATCATTGGCAAAAATTGCTTGTGTTTTTGGTTTGGTGTTTGTTTGGTCATTCAAGTTGGGGTTTTATTATAGGTGGATAGGGTGATTATGGGTGTTCTGTTTCTGGGTATAATGTGGGTGGATTGAAGGTAGGCTTGCTCTGTCTGGGCATGGTTCAGGGGGAATTGATGAGAAAGATGAAGGTTGGTGTGATTAGAAACACTTACTGCGAAATAGGAAAATATGTTGTCAATAGGGCCGCGACAGTTGTCAATATAGCTCCTTGATTTGTCAATAATGACAGCATTATACAGATTTACATTAACTGATTTTTTAAATGTTTTACACAAAGGCCATAACCTTCTGTACCCTTGACTCATTGGTAGAGGTCACAAAAAAAGAAGAAGATACAACAAAGAAGGGTGAGTAGTTACATGAGGCAAAAGGGAAAAAAAAAGCCACTTTGATCCTGGACAAATGATGGCAAAAGAATTTTTTGTAAATAGAAGTGACATAAATTTTTTTGTAGATGTCACAACACACACAAATAATTAGTTTAATACTGGATACATGCAACTATATGCTTTTTTAATGGGGTTATAAAATCGATGTAATTACATGTATATGAAGTTGTAAATGAAAGTTAGCTGTGTATTACATTCTGATGCATAGTTAGTTGTATTATCCCACTTCATTGTCAATATATGCTTCGTCACTTGTCACTCACTGCACCATCAGTTGTCAATTAATGTGCTGATATAAATTTAAAAGAAAAATATGATTTTCATTACATAATGTTATACAACATCATACAATATCACTAATTCCTCAAAACTAATCCATTTTTTATAATATGATGTAGAATAGTTATAAAAGTCAATCATCACTGATATGAAGTCATAAAATCACTTGTCATGAACAGCATATTCACTTGTTAATGGTTTCAGTGTAACTTGGCATGTTAGATTCTGCTGTCATTTCAGTTGTCATTATCTGCACCCTGCATTATTATTAGACCTGTCATAACTTGTCAACGGAGCATTGTGACTTGTCAATTAATTTGCTGATATAAGTTGTCAGCAATATGAATTCAAGTTACATAACCTGTTTTAGTATTATATGATATTTTCAATTACTCTGTCATATTATATTTTGGTTATATTGTCATATATATTATTAATGAAGATGTCAATGGTGGCACTATGACTTGTCAATAAAAGCAGTATGACTTATCAATGGTGACAATATAACTTATCAATGGTGGCACACTGACTTGTCAATGGTAGCACTGTGACTTGTTATTCACCGAATAACTTCTTAAAAGGTTTAGGCGCTGCGGCGGATATGATTAGGCACTGGGGTGCCTTACACAGAATGGCAACTCCTTGGGACAGATGGGAGTGCTGCGACAGATATGGTCAAACGCCACAGTAGTGGCACTATGACTTGTTAATGGTGGCACTGTGACTTGCCAATAGAGTACTGTGACTTGTTAATAAAAGCACTGTCTCTTATCAATTGAACATAAATTTGAGTAACACCTTCTTCTTAATAATTATATTTTAATGCAAATATCACTTAACATTATAAATAATGACACCTTCAGTTGTAAAAATTTTGAATATTAATTATTAATATCTACACATTCATTTGTTATGAAATTGTTATATCACTTGTTATTAACTCCTTTTATATTACTTGTTTTTGGATAACTCAGGTTGTTAATTTCTACGCTGGATGCTGTTGAACTATACACAACTGAGAATTTCAAAAGAAATGAGTTACTTTCTTTTCCAACAATTAATGATATGATTTCCTTCAATTCTTCATAACTTGTGCCCTCCTTTATATTATTGTTCTAACACTACCTCCCACATATCTCATATCATCTTCTTATCATTTATAAACTTTCTCCCTATGTGAACAAAGCAAAATAGATGCTTTCCAATGTACTCGCCATCAGTAATTTAAACTTACATCAAGAATCACGCAACTGTCATGAACAAGTCAAGGAGCTACGTTGACGACTGTTGTGGCACACATTGACAACTATCGCGGCCTGATTGACAACACAATATCCCATTTCGTGCTAAGAGTTTCTACCCACACTAACTTTCATCTTTTTATTCCTTTGCTACTAAACTAACATCAGAACAGAGCAAAACCATTAACAAGTGAATATATTGTTCATGACAAGTGATTTTATGACTTCATATCAGTGATGATTGACTTTTAATAACTATTCTACATCATATTATAAAAAATGGATTAGTTTTGAGGAATTAGTGATATTGTATAACATTATGTAATGAAAATCATATTTTTATTTTAAATTTATATCAGCACATTAATTGACAACTGATGGTGCAGTGAGTGACAAGTGATGAAGCATATATTGACAATGAAGGGTGCGGATAATGACAACTAACTATGCATCAGAATGTAATACACAGCTAACTTTTATTTATAACTTCATTTACATGTAATTACATCGATTTTATAACCCCATTAAAAAAACATATAGTTGCATGTATCCAGTATTAAACTAATTATTTGTGTGTGTTGTGACATCTACAAAAAAAAATTTATGTCACTTTTATTTACAAAAAAAATTCTTTTGCCATCATTTGTCTAGGATCAAAGTGGCTTTTTTGTTTTCTTTTGCTTCATGTAACTACTCACTCTTCTTTGTTGTATCTTCTTCCTTTTTTTGTGACCTCTACTAATGAGTCAAGGGTACAGAAGGTTATGGCCTTTGTGTAAAAAATTTAAAAAAATCAGTTAATGTAAATCTGTACAATGCTGTCATTATTGACAAGTCAATGAGCTATATTGACAACTGTCGCAGCCCTATTGACAACATATTTTCCTATTTCGCAGTAAGGGTTTCTAATCACACCAACCTTCATTTTTCTCATCAATTCCCCCTGAACCATGCCCAGACAGAGCAAGCCTACCTTCAATCCACCCACATTATACAAAGAAACAGACACACCATAATCACCCTACCCACCTATAAAAAACCCCAACTTGAATGACCAAACAAACACCAAACCAAAAACATAAGCAATTTTTGCCAATGATTAACATTAATAGAGTAGATGAGATTTCAGATGGGAGTGGGGGAAGAAGCAGAATAAAGTTTGGGCTTTTTCTCTCTTGTTCCTGCGTATAGGTGCTGATTTTCAGACTGAAAAACAGGGCAGCTTTGAGTTAGTTTAGATGCATCTCACAAGGGCAGAGGCGTCTTTTTACAATTCAGCAAATTGCACTCAAGTCCTTTTGAGACTTCAGAATCATTACCAAATTTCCTGGGACCTTTTTATAGTATTTTGTGTTGCATGGGACCTCAATGTTATTTTCCCTTTTAAAAATCAGGTATAATTATAGAAACTGTCAAATTAAGTCTCTTTAAAAACATTATGAATGAATGGAGGGCGCGGAGAGACATGCTTGACCCCATATTTTAATTTAAAGTTAAAAGGCAGTCCAAGGCTCTAAGCCCCAAAGGATCCTCAGCAATCATATTAAATCAGGGAGAATTTCCCGATGCAACTAATATTCCCGGAAAATTAGCCCTTTGCTTTGACAAGAAAGTCAAAGAGATTTGTGAGATAGGTGGAAGCCAGCTCGGTGACTCATAACTGAATTTGAATCTTGCTTGCTCCATTTTCCTTTTCCTGTCTCAACTTTTTCTTCAGTTAGATCCTTTAATTATTAATTTATTATATTATATTATGTTAGTTTGTGATCTTACAGCTCAGACTGTCGTCTATATTTCTCTTTTGTTGCTGCCTCCTGTTTTCTCTTTTGGACAAATGGACAAATTCGCCACCGGCAATTATAATAATTGATTTTTAATTAAATAAAATATTCTCATGCTTATGCTTTATAGTAACTTTGACAATTTGTTATTTAAAAATTTAAATATCCGACCAAAGAATCTCTACAGCTGTTACATTGTCCATGTCATCAACTTCTTTACGTCAATATTTTAGTATTATTTTAATTATTTTTAAAAATTAAGTTTTGTCTTTTTTTGGGAAAAATAATTACATTTTCTTAATTCAATTTTCTAAAATTTAGACCCCAATCGAGCTTTTAAAGATTTTTTTTTCCTCTAGGGGAATCTACGAATCAAATATTTATTTTACTTTCTTTTGTCCCTAAGCATGGTTGATATTTTTTTTTCTAAGATTATGTACATTTTTATCATGTAGAATTTAGAATTATATGATATTTTCTATTTAATTAATTTTCCTCCCATTCCATAATAAATGGTTTTTTCCCAAAAATACACCAATTTAATAATGGGTAGACTGAAAAGAACAAAAAAAAAATTCAAACAAAGACAAGCTTCTTAGTTTGTGTGCTACTATATATTTAAAGACATTTGGAATATCAAATGGTTAAGTTGCACCTAACACTCTAAAATAATTTCTCAAGTATATTTAATGCCTTAAAGTTATTTGTAGTGCCATTTTATTCTTAAAATTATTAACTAGTAGTTATAGATTGCACCAATTCAATTACTTTAACGGTAAAATTACACCATAAATAGCTTTAGAACACCGAATGCAACTAAAAATGTACTTTTAGGATGTTAAGTGCACCTTAACCCAATACCAAAAAACCAATAGAGTCATATGTTTTGGATATGAAATTTCATACTAGCTTATACTAGTGTGTTTCGAAAACTGAAATTTTCATAAATTAAAATGTATTTTGCAAGCTGAAATTGGGATAAAACTACAAAAGTTGCCTTTAAATTAATCTAAATTAAGAGAGGAATATCATTTGAGGGGATTCTTACGCCAACATTTATGTCATATGTATTAAATATGGTTAGAACAAGTTTTTCTTTCTAAAATTCCAGTGATAATTGAATTAGTCAACATACTTACATACTGATTTAAGATTCACCGATTTTCTTTATTAAACCTATGAGAATAATATTAATATATTTTAATTTCATACATTAAAATGCTATATAACTAATTATTACTAATATGAAACTATATGAAGAAAAGGAGTTATGTGTTATCCCGAAAAAGATATGTTATTTTGTATGAATAACTAAAAAAAAAGTTATTTAAAAAATTAGAAAAGTTCAAACCAATTTGAATCAATGGGTTCGGATCCCCTTGACTGAGCTCTCTTATTTGGCCTAAAAAAAAAATCGAGCCCTCCTAATTGAGTCTCGATTAAGGGATAATTAACTATTAGTGATTTAAATGTGTTAAAATAAATATCTTTACTTACTTATTCCTTTAAAAAAGGATTAATATTATTTTTATTATTTAAAATTTGACTTCATTTTAATTTTAATTTTTAAAATTTAAAACTCATGGTTTTAGTCATTGAAACCTTGTTTTAGTTCTCAAGAGGTTTCAGGGATCAAAATATATGTTGATAAAAAAATCGTTAGGTAAACTAAAATAAATTCAAATTTTAAAGATCAAAACCAGAATAAGATTAAATTTTAGGGACTAAAGATAATGTTAACTCTTTAAGAAATTATAACTTTCCCTTAACACTATTAAATCATAATCTAATAATTAATATCTTATAATTAGTGCTTAATTGATGGAGTTTCAATTGAGAAACCTAAATATTTGAAGCAATACTTCAACTGATTTTTTTTTTAACTTTTTCAAAACCTAAGTTGGTCTGGCTACTTCTTGATTGATCATTATTTTGACTAATTTTGTGAAAATTGGACTGTTTTTGGCATTGGTTTTGAAAAATAAATTAATTTTTCCGCGACACATCTTCACATAGGGATAAAAAGTATTTTTCCTGGACATAAAATAAAATGTAATTAGAAATTTAAAATTAGATATTCATCTCCCCATATTATATGGTTTGGAAAATGTTTTATATGTCTTTGGCTCAACAAACCATAGCATTGTTAAAGAAAAGGTGTTTGCAATTTACAAAAACACTAAAAACATGACCCAAATAAAAACAAAGCAAAGCTCCTTGGGGCAAAAAACCTACAAGATAAAAATGGTAACTAAAACTAAAAAGAGAGCTGAAAAACCCACCTTGCATCTCAACATTATAACAGCTAATTCGCTATCGATTACAAATGAAGGAGGCGGCCAAAGGGGTGTTAACCCTAAATTAGTTTAACAACAAAATCCAACTTTTGTTGCTTATATACTCACCACTTTGGAACTCTTCCTTAAGATAAGGGAGGAATCAATTCTCTAACGATCTCCATAAATATCTAAGATAACATGCAAGAATATAATTTATGGATAACTTAGACCGTTACATATAAGATTTTACACAACTCATCGAGAATTATTACAATATTAGGGTTTACATAGATGCTGTTTGGTATCACGTTCAAAACCATTTATAAGTATATGTGTGTAAGTTGAGATAAAATCTTTTTAATATATTTATTTCATATTTTATAAATTACGATTGAAAAGTAATTTATAAACCATTTGAAATGGACCGGTAGTTCATTTAGCACCAATTACTAGTTATAACAAATTGGCTTAGTTAGTTGGCTTTGAACTAGCTAAGTAATGGCTACTCAAGTACTTTAAGTACTCTTCTAGTTTTTAATATAAGATCAAATTATTAATTTAAATAGATTAAGAATATTAGTTAAATTAGTTAATATATTATGCTTTTTTTTAAAACATTTCAAACATTTTTTCTTAATTCTCTTCCTTCCTCTCCTATTTGATTATTGAAGAAATATCAATAGGTTAATTTGAAAAAAAAAATATAATAAATATATAATAAGTCTTACATGTAGGATTAACAATAACTCTTTAATAAATTTTACATTAAAAACTGGAGAAGTATCTTTTTTTATTACAATAACCATATCTTTTTAGCAATGTTTTTGAATGATTTTCATGAACAATTTTCTTTCTTGTAATAGTCAATAGTCAATTAAGCGTTCATCATTACAATTTGGTCAACGTATTCTACAGTAAGATGATTTTCGTAATTAATTGCGATTCTTATTTCCATAATCATCAATTACTAATTCCAATATGAAATCTCATATTATTTGAAATAATTCTGAAATATTATGAATTATTTCTAGAAATGCTTACACAAAAATCTATAGCTTACCACCCTTTTTGCTATTGTATGATTTCTATAGGTATAACGTAGGATCTAAATTATTCTTCCTTGGCCCCTAAAAACAATGGGCCACGTGTGGGCGTCAAGATATCGAACTTGAGAACGACGTCGTACAGTGATCTGCCGAGGCCAAATTACCCTAAAACATCGTTTCTTTTCAGCCCTATAAATTAGATCCAGCTCCCTTACATCTGTTCTCCTTGTGGCTTTCAGCTCTGCTGAGTTTTCTTTGTGGAGTTTCCAACGAGGGTACTTCTTCATCGATCTTCTAACTACTGTACTTCTTCTGTTTCCTTCTCTCTCTGATTTTTCTTCTTGTTTTGAAGATCTTCGTTTTAGATCTGATGCGTTTCATGTTCTTAACGTGGTAAGAAGATGTTGAAAAAAGCGGTCCTCTTGGCCAGATCTGCTGAAATTCTCGCTGTACCTTGTTTCTGTTTTTCAGTGTACTTAATCCAAGATCTATGCTATAACCTCCCCTTAATTCTGTAGTTGGTTTATTCTCGGGATCAGGTTTCTAGCTTGGCGGCGTAAAAATTGGCTAGGTTTTATTATTATTTTTTTTGGTTTTGCGTGACTTGTAACAAATTTGAAGTTTTTTCCAGGCCTAGAATTCAGATCTGGTGGTTGACATGTACGTTTTTTAATCATTGCCTTCGGGGGAAATTGGTAAGAAAATGGTTTGGGGTTTCTTGTCGTCTGATCTCTAGATCTCATTTTCATGTTGATTGAATGATGTCATCTGGCTCCA
>NW_021635647.1:0-45681 GCF_004799145.2 Neltuma alba | reverse complement strand
TCTTTGAGCTCAGTAAAATTTGTCTACTTGGCTGTTTTCCACCTAGTCCTTTTCTTGTTCTACTTTTCAACCCTTGAATGCACGAGGTGGCCGTTCAATTTCACAATGATAATCTAAATGCCCATGATTTCAACCCAAAAAGGATAATGGATAAACATATATGTATAATGGGATGTGATTAAGCAAGCAAATGGTTATTCATATATATAAAAGATCTCATCCAAATGTTCTTTTCCAGTGAAAATCCGGTAAACACAACCAAAAGCATAGGATGATTTATAGTGCCATACAAAAAACAACAAATGGGAATTCAGCAATACAATAACCGACTGGGTTTTTGCAGAACAAAGTGATCAGAGAATTTATTGTGGTGGTGGCCTGTAGCGATGAAGCTGATGCACTGCACTTGGCGAAAGCTGTCAAATCCAATGATTCTGACGTGAGCCCGGGGGTACTCCTTCTTGGCCTCCTCAAGCTCCTTCAACACCTGAGTTGGGTCTGTGCATCCAACACATGGGCAGCTTCCTCCACTTGTCCAGTATCTTCCATCATAGTATCCTGGACTTGTGGTTGTCACGGTACACAAATGGGTACTGCAAATTTCCACACAATTTTCTTTTTATCTACATATGTCTTCTTCTTTACCCCAACTTTATTCTCATCTCAACATAAAACTTAATAAACACAAGAGAAATGCGAGAAAACTTACGTCAACTTGGAACTCCAAGCAAGGAACCCATCCGTTCCTCAGAAGGTAGTCGACTTCCTTCAACAAAGATTCAGGGAGAGAGGTTGGAGGTAGGAGAGAGTCTCAAACTTCTTCTTGCCAAGTGGGGCCACACCTGGTTTTTTTTTTTTTTCACAGACACTTTTGTTAAGTTTTCTTCCTTTTTTTCCCCAATTATAATAACAGATGAAAGCAATTTGAAGTGTATTGTGTACAATTTCTCTTGTTGGGATATGCTCTTACCAGCATGCAGCTTACTCTTCCACCATTGCTAGCAATGGAGGTAATGTCGTGTTGGTCTTCTTGCTCACGGGTAAGCCGGAGCCTGCCTTGAGGCCGGTGAAGGCGCCAACCTTGTTGTCTGGGCGGGAGTGATGGTGGTGACGGCGGCAGAAGAGAGCACAGAAGAAGCCATTTCGTTCTGCTTTTTTCCTTAGCTGCTAGTTTATTATACTAGTACTTCAGTACTTTGATGAAAAAGCTTGAGCTTGAATTGCCTATTTATAATGCTTAACTTTGGATGTCTCTAATCCAAGGGTTTAAAATGAAGGGCTCTGAATCTGTAAAAACTTGACCGTTGGATAACGGAGGTGATGACATTACTCTCACCATGGCCACACGAGAATGAAAGTTTGTGAAGAACAGCCCTTATCGTGATGGACCAGTGTGGGAGTGCCACGTGGAGGAAAGGTCCATAATCTTATCTTTTTGGATATGGAACAAAGTTAAAATGTGTGATGGTGGTGGAGTTGATATTTTTTCTTGGTGCGGCAGAGTTTAGTGTATATTGGCCTCTCATGGAATTTGTGACCATGTCTTCTTCACTCACGTATATCATTCATTGCTCTAGTTTAATGCCTCTTGTCATTGTTAGAACTAATGGTTGTCCTTGATTTGGCTCTTTGGAGAAGGTTTATATCAAAGTCACAGGTTTTAAGTTAATAAAAATTATATTTCATGCTAAATTAATTAGGCTTAATTGTGAAATTAATATATAACTTCAAAGTGTATAAGATGCATTTTTTAAATTTTAGTTAAACACATTAGTGCGTCTAATTTAAATCCTCATTATCTTGTAAGGATTTAGAATTTTGAAAAATAAATCCAAGTGCATTCAAAAAGTCACTTTCTACATCGGCATGGAAACTTTACCTTCTAGTCAATTACCTTGTATAACAGAAGTGGAAAGTAACTTTTTACCACCTTTTTTTCTCAATGTAAAATGCTGATAAAATTAGGTCGTTTGATTACTGACTGCACATCTCTCCTATAACTGATGCTAAAAGCCCTTTAGCTAATGTTAAAAGCTTTTTCTGTATTAGATCAATCTAATGCACAATTTATGCTGGACTGGATTTGGTACTTTCATTTTAACCAAAAAAATCGAAACTGTGTTGCGTGATACTATTTTTTTTTTTTAATATAAGAGTTAATTTGACTTTTAATTAATATTAAATATAAAATCCCAATTAACTTTATTTCTCACATTTATTTATTTTTTTAAAGTAGTCATTATAGTAGTTATACATGTTAAATGTCTAATTAAATTGTAATTTTAACTAATACATAATTAGTAAGGATATTTTAAAGAAGATAACATCTAATTATTACAAATAACTAACTCAACAATTTTTTTAATTTATTCAATTAGTCAACTAGTTCTTACGTTTAGGACCAGAAATAGTAGTTGAAAATGAACACCTTATTTCTGTAAACAGTAAGATATAAAAAGGGCAAAGAAATATGAAGGAAACATAAAAATACATATATGAACACATATGAATGGAATTTGGAATGTAGTTTTCATCTGACAGTCTCTTATATCTTTTGTTGGGTTGTTGACCATACGCGCGTGTCGCCCTTCCTTAGCAAAATGAAGAAAGATAAAAAGTAGAATTATATATCCTATCTCCTTTATTCTTTTTTTCTTTTCTTTTCTTTTTTTTTCTTTTTCCTTCTCTCTCAATCATATCGCCTCATCATTCATCCAGAACCACTCAAGATATTTTAAATATCTTACTGATATGTTTATTTGAGCTTACTGAGATATTTTATAATGATGACATTATTGTGACAGAACAGGGTTTGAAGAGATACGAGTGTAGAGAGGATAGAGGCAGTATTAAGAGAAGGAGTATTTATCTGTATGTCCATGAGTTTTCATTGTCTTCTCTGAGCTTTATTCCTTTCTTCTAATCCAAAAATAAAGTAGGGGCTTTCCATATTGAAGATGCAGATTTCACTGCCAAGATCTGGTTTGAAGGATATATTTGGAGTGACCTAAAAAAGATATGCCATGAAGATGCAAAGCAATTACTCTTGTTAACAAGGACAAAAATCCTAGACCTTCGTTCTAATGGCCTAACATTAAATTTTCAGTATGAATATACTATTTTATCCTTTATTTATTATAGTATAGGTAGTTATCTCTTTTGAAAGCAACATATATTAAATATGAGTAAAGTTGAAATTTTTTTATATTTTAATGAAGAGTTTACATTTTTAAGGTTTTCCTTAGTTTGTGTGAAATATGCTAAAAGTACTTTGTCAATTGGATCAGAGGAGTAATCTATATGTAGAGAGATCACTTTTTTTTTTTAATTATGATATCAATTAATAGCACTTGAATCCTCTAACTTCACAAAAATAACTAATTTACCATTTAACAAAAATAACTTCACAAAAAAATTATGATATCAATTAATAGCACTTGAATTTGATTTAAATATAAAATCTTAATTTATTTTTTGTTTTATATTTATCATTTTTTTTCATGAACTAATTTACCTAACTTATAAGCTAATGTATGATATATCGTTACGCATGCACGTGACATTTATTATAATTAAGTAATTAATTTAATTTTTTTATATATTCAAATTAGTTAAGTAACTCTTATATTTAAGATCGGAGAGTGTATATTTATATACTTCTCGCAAGAGGGGCCAAAGTGTAATTATAATACATGGATCATACACAATCAGATATTGTGTCAATTTTTATCTTATGTCATGTCTGCATGACTACAAAAAAATTTATCCTTCAATTATCCAAGGAATCATTAAATATATTGTAAAATTTAATGGCAATCCATCCCCTATTTTGCAGTCACAAAAAAAGTGAAAAAACTAAATAATGTATTAAGGGAGCTGTGAATCTTGTGTACAAATCTAATTCTTCTGCATTGCTTTTTTTCTTAAATGTATTAACCAGATGGGTCAATTTGATCAACACTTTCAACATAAGTTATCTTGTGATTATTTTTTAGAAAAAATCGCGAGAAAAAAAACCATAAAAATTATGAAAACACAAATAAGGTATTTTGTCAAAAAATTTGTTGTCATTTTTATTCAATTGTTGTCAAATCTATATAAATCTTGTAACGGGTCTTGATTTACAATTTTTTTTATTTTCACCGTTTTTTATGATTTTCTCCTTTTTTTATTAGGTAAAATTCTTTTTTAGCCAAAATTAAATGAAGTGAACTGTGAAGAAACTTTTTAAGTTGGCGGGAAATCTGGTGAATTGGAAATAGCACAACATGTAAATTGGAAGTAGCATATCGTCCTGTAAATAACTGTAACTCAAATTTGAATTACAAAGAGAAAGATGGTCTTTCACACCAGAGAGAGAGAGAGAGAAGAGAGAGATAAGGCCAATTTTCTCACACTGTACTCATCACTCAAATTGTCTTCCACAAGTCGAAAAACAAATTGTCTCTCATCTCTGACCAAGCCAAATATTAATTTCACATTCAAACAATTTTTTCTTTTAAATTGTGTTCATAATTTGTAAAAAGAGATAAACACGAGACATCTAGGAAGCTATAAATTAAATGTAAGTTAACCAAATATTTGTGTCTTATTAACTACTAGTACTCTTTATTAAATGAGCATCATAAAAACAGGGGAAAAACAGTTAAATATCAATTACAAGGACATTTTATATCTCAAAACTTCTTCTTTTTTTAAAATCCTCATCCTTCACCCCATCATGCTCATAGAGCATCAAACTCACAACCTCACACTTAAATTTGCAATCTCTCACTTAATAAATACTTAAAGAGACACGTAGTATTATTAAGCTTGAAAGCTCCGACATCTCAAAATTTTTAATTGGGGACATAAGTATTATGACAAGCTAACTTTTTTAAACTGTGCAAGTTAATTAAAATTTATTTATATTTAAAAAGCAGAGTGATTAGGATAATAGCTTGATGGGCAATATGGGATATGGGATTATAATTTTGTTTCCTAATGTGTGCATGACAAATCCTTCCTTGAGAAGCTTAGTGGGTGAAGTCGGATGTTGGAAATGAGATATGGGCCTGTCTAGTCCACCTGGATCCACAGGTACAGGTGGAAAGAAGGTCCTTAAAAAAAACAACAACAACAAAAAAAGATCATGTCATGCAAGACATTTCTTTTTTATTTTTCAAAAACCCCTTTTTTTTTGTGTTTGGGAATTTATCATACATAACAACCCCAATTATTTTAGGGAAAATGACAATAAAATACCACCTGAATTTCAAAAAGACAAATAAGGCACCCGAATAAGCAAAATGACATATAGGGGACTGGGTACCAATCTGGAATTCAGATTTTTGGCTAAAAGACTAAAATGCCCTGTCTGAAAGTGAGAGGAAGGAGAGAGGAAGACGCTGATGAAATACGGGAAGGAGAGAGGAGGAAGACGCTGATGAAATCGGGAAGAAGAGAGGAAGGAGAGAGGAAGACGCTGATTTCGATGGGTTTCCCACAGCTTAAAATTTGGTTCTGTCTCTGTTCTTCGCATAAAACCATTTTCAGAATGTGAAGCTGTGGGAAAGATGAACCTGTGGGAAAGATGAGCGAAAATCAGAAAACAATGGCAAGCAATTACGTAACGTAACTGCTGTCATATGCCTGCTGGTTTTTGGTAATCTCATTACGTGAATGGTAAATTTCACTATACATGTAGTTTAATTATGAATTTTACAAAATACATATTGTGATTTACAACTTTTGTAGTGAAAGTGACTACTTTGTTTAATGGGTTTTGCAACCTGTTTTCAGGAGATAAACAACTTGTTTGTAAAAACTAATAAAATTTCACACACTAATTTGACAAAATGTATAGTGGGATTTACAACTTCCATAGTAAAAATGACCACTTATTCAATGGGTTTTGCAACTTGTTTTCAGGGGATGGGCAGCTTGTTTCTAAAAACTAATAAAATTTCATACTAAATTTGACAAAACATAGTGAGATTTACAACTTTCGTAGTGAAAATGATCACTTCTTCAATGGGTTTTGTAACATGTTTTCAAGGGATTGGCAACTTGTTTCTAAAAACCAATAAAATTCTATGCTGAATTTTACAAAACATAGAGTAATATTTACAACTTTTGTAGTGAAAATTACCACTTCTTAAATGAATTTTGCAACTTCTTTTCAGGGGATGAGCAACTTGTTTCTAAAAATCAATAAAATTTCACGCTGAATTTGACAAAACACATAGTGAGATTTACAACTTTCATAGTGAAAATGATCACTTCTTCAATGGGTTTTGCAACATGTTTTCAAGGGATTGGCAACTTGTTTATAAAAACCAATAAAATTATATGCTGATTTTACAAAACATGTAGTGAGATTTACAACTTTCTTAGTGAAAATGATCACTTCTTAAATGGGTTTTGCAACCTCTTTTCAGGGGATGAACAACTTGTTTCTAAAAACCAATAAAATTTCACACTGAATTTTACACCACACACAGTGAGATTTACAACTTTTATAGTGAAAATGACCACTTCTTAAATGGCTTTTGTAACCTTTTGTTTCAGAGGATAGGTAACTTGTTTCTAAAAACCAATAAAATTTCACGTTGAATTTTATAAAACATATGCTGGGATTTACAACTTTTGTGATAAAAGTGACCGCTTTGTTAATAGATTTTGCAACATATTTTCGGGGGATGAGTAACTTACTTTTCACCACCAATAAAATTTCACGCTGAATTTTACAAAAACACATAATGGGATTTACAACTTTTATAGTGAAAGTGACACTTCTTCAATGGGTTTTGTAAACCTGTTTTCACCGGAAGAGCAACTTGTAAGCATAAATAAATCATTCAGTGAACTTGCACCTGAAGTACATCACAATAAACATTGAACTATTAAGTTTCATAATTAACTATATGTATATTAAATTTACCATTCACGGAATGGGATTTACCATTCACGGAATGGATTTACCAAAAACCAGCAAACATATGACAGCAATTACATTACGTAATTGCTTGCGACTATTTTCTGATTTCTGCTTCATCATTCACCAAATACTGAATATGAACCATCAAATGCAATAATCCTGTTCCTATTTCACCATGAAACAGCCACAAAATGAATAATCCAAATCCCGCCATCAACTTCTACTCACTCATGAATAATTCAAATACTTCACGACCTCTTCGACGACGACAATTTCAGGGGGTACAAGTTATTTCCGACAGGCAATGTATTTCAGCGATGGTAACCAAATTCAGCGATGGCAATCTACTCCTACGACTACGACGGCACGTGATTTCGAAAAATCCTTTTTGGTGACTGCAGGAACTTGGATTTAGTTTCGTAGAAGGAAATCAGTTTCTCCCTCCCTTTCTCTATCGCATGAATACACTGCTCAATGTTCAGAGACATCAGGGCAATTCGGTCTTTTGGCCGAAAATCTATATTCCAAATTGGTACCCAGTGCCCTATTGTCATTTTGCTTATTCAGGTCCCTTATTTGTCTTTTGGAATTCAGGTGGTATTTTGTTGTCATTTTTCCATTATTTATTAGTTGGGGGGGGTCAAATTTATCCGGTCCAACCTCACAATTCTTTGATTATTTTGGTTGAATATGGTATATTCCCCCTTTCTTGAGGAACATACTTATGGGTAAATGAGGTAATCTATTAAACCACACAGTCACCCCATAAATTCAAACTAGTTGGTTGCAAATATCGAATGGTGGGGTCTGCCCAATATACCAAATAAAAAATAAATAATATTTTTTTTAAAAAAATATACCAAATCCGAGATATTCCTTTTTTTTCCCCCCAAGAGTCCTAACGTGGTCCTTTGATGAGTTGAGAATAAGTGGTCTTACTTGGACTAAAGCCTTGGTATCAGACTAAGTTAGCTTGGTTCGGTTTAGCTAACTACGGATCCTCCAGACTAATGCCAGTGATGACTTTTGAGAAGCTGTCTTTGATACCACTTGGGGCTGTTAGCTGAACCAAACCAAGCTAACTTAGTCTAATACACAAGGCTTTAGTCCAGATAAGGCTAACGAAAATTCTCCTCTTACCACACTCTTTGAGATGATTGCTCCTCTTTTCTACTAGAGAGGAAATCTTTCCCTTGGGATTAAGCATTTTGAAAAAAGATGCATTGTCTATTTCTGCTCTGAATTGATAAGGACTAAGGTGAAAACTAAACTTGGGCACAATGGACAATGGGGATGGAATAGCTGTTGGTGGTTAGGACACCCTATCTTTAGAGACCCAAAGAGGCATATAGAGTAAATAATAGGATAACAATCCTGAACAAATAGTAAAATAAAGACCAACTATAAACTCTATTCAAATGGCCAACCTAGTTTTTTTTATACAATATATATATATTTATATTAATGTTGGGCTTAAATTTGAGACTTCATTCAAGCGTGATCGGTGACAAGTGAGGCGTGACATGGTGTAAACCACTTAGAATGTGCTGTATTATTCACAACCAATCCCATCTTTTTTGAGTTTAGTGGGATTTTCATCAGGGCCCACTACTAGTTTTTTTTTTTCCAGGCACAAAGAATATGCTCGGCAAACAAATTCGATCCGGTTTAAAATATAAAATAAATTTTATCTATTTATTTTTATAAAAAATTAGTTAAAATTAGTCTAAAACAATAAATATGGAAAGCATGTATTTTTTTCCAAAATATACCCTTATTAGCGAAAAGGATAAATAGAAAGATGTAATAAATGAATCAAAAAATAAAAAGAATATATATTAGGAATAAAATTTAAAAAAATTCATTAAATGTTCAGGTAAAAGTAAATGTTATATTATAAAAAAACAAAACCATCCAACAAAGTTTATCTTATATTTTGAAAGGGAACAATAAGAGACAATTTCTAACTAAACTGTTAACATAAAAGTTGAAATTTCAACCCACATTGCTAGGTGCTACTAATATTCCATCCCACTTGCTTGAGTTTTTGGCTGTGCCCTTGTTGATGAATCAAACAAATGCAAGTGGACTCCAAATTGTCATTCGATATATTAATCACTTGAAAAAGGAAGGGAGGAAGGAACAATTGTTCTAGGACGTCATGCTTGTGAGAAATACTTATAAAAGCGATAGATAATTCTCACTATAAGCCTCTTAGCAAAATACTAATCCTAATTAAGCTAGTTGATTAATTTGAGGAGATTAAAACAAGAAGTTAAGTTAGTTATTTGTAACAAATATGTATTGTCTTTTCGAAAATATCCTTACTTATCAAGTATATTGACTAGAACTATTATTGTTAGAAGGATTATTTTGGAAAAAAAATACATAAATATGAGAACAAAGTGAATTTAGATCTTATATTTAGGACCAAAATAAAAATCAAATAAGGTCTTATATTAAAGACTGAAAGTAGTATTAATTAAGTTTTTTGCAATATC
Source organism: Neltuma alba (assembly GCF_004799145.2). Lineage (NCBI taxonomy): Eukaryota > Viridiplantae > Streptophyta > Magnoliopsida > Fabales > Fabaceae > Neltuma > Neltuma alba. Next base: position 36,261 of record NW_021635647.1, on the reverse strand, counting down.
ACCCGTATTCAAAATCATTAACTACAAGATATTGACCAAAAAAAATCATTAACTATAAGAAAGAATGTAATACAAATATGAAAGTTTTCTATTTAATATAGGTACTCCTAAGAGAACAGAGTGAGTTTTGTTTTTGCTCTTAGTACAAGTCATCTCATTAAATTAATTTCTTTATGAAAGTATAATTTTGTCCCAGTTTATAGTTTTGTTAATTGTTATTTTTTTTAGAAAAGCATATATTTTAAATAGGGGGTAAAAAAAATTTATTAAAATTGGGGGGAAGAGTTAATAAAGTTTAAATCTTACTTATTTAGATGAAAAGGTTAAAGGTGTTTTATAAATAGGATTAGAATTGTGAAGGGAACAAACGCGTTAATAAAGAAGCTTTGGGATTAATTAATATAATAATCATAGTTATTTAAATTAAAATATGTATAAAGATAATGGGAAAATAAAAGAATTGAGAAGGCCTAGGAGGAGGGTAGAGTGGAGCCCACAGTAAGCGCCCAACGGAATTGAAAGAGGGAATTTGAGTTCCCAAAAACCAGGAGCTCTCCTGGAATCCAATCCACTAATTATTCCACTTCTTTCCCACCTGTTTGACCCCTGATTAAACTAGTATTAAATTAATTAATGTGCATTATTATGGTGCATGCACCTCTTAATTCTTTAACACAAAAAAAAAGAAGAAATTGTTAGATTTTATTAAAAATAAGGTTAACTACACGTAAAGTATTTTCCAATTCATTCAATACTTCGAAATATTTTTTTAAGTGAATTCAGCATCTTAAATTATATTTTGGTACATTTAGTATCTTAAAGTATTTTTTTCAGGTGTATCCATTACTTTAAATTATTTTTATGCATCCACCACCCTAAGTTATTCAGTCTAAAATTGTAGTAAAAATAACTTAGGATATATATCTAAAAATATTTTATAATGTTGGATGCACCTTAATGCATATATATACATGAATTGTCATGAAAATAAGAAAATATAGGAGAAATTTGGAATGAGAGAGATAAGCAAGAGAGAATTTAAGAGAAAGAAGGAGTATATTCTCATTCTTATTCACTTAGATTTGAATATCTTATTTAATTCCAAAAAAATACATAAACTTCCCTAACAGAAAATATGAATTTTATCATTTCAATAAAAATCTAAAGTAAACTTTTATCAGTTACTTTTTTTTTTTTTTAAGCCGGAATAACTTACTCATTGTTAGAAGACACTTTGATTAGGTTTCGAAAAAGACACATAACGTGTGTGTGTGTGTTAGAATAGCTTTTTCTTTTTTCTTTTTCTTTTTTTATCCCTTTGCCATGAAGCATGATTTATTTTGTTTATTTTCAAAAGAAGTTTATATGAATTTTTAAGACAAAGATATCTTTATATAAAGGATTTTTTTAACTGTTAAGCACTTGGATCAATTAGTAAGAGTTGTTCCAACTTAACTAAAAGTCACAGGTCCAATCTTTTGAGAATGTAATAGTATAGTTGGTAGGATCGCCGCCCATATAAATCTTATTATGACCTGATCCGAATTAGTCTGGTTTGTAATTTTCTAAGGAGTTGACCAGGATACCAGATGCATATGCAAAAAAAAAAAATTAAAATTGTGCAAGATTAATAATCTATTACTGTCAAAATTATTGACTTCCACCCCTAAATAAATATTGAATACAATTCCATTATACAATTAAGATGAATTGGTCATGTTCTACTTGAGGACAGCAGACGATGACTACAGTAACAACCTACCCTAGTCAATTATGCATTTGACTATACATGATATGAAAATCCAACTGATTTGGCAGGCTAGACTAATCAACCAACGAACTAATTTTCTGAGCAGTCCAGTTAAGAGTTGTCGACTGGTTGATTGAGATAAATTTTAGATTCACCCCCCCCCCTCTATTATTGAGCTTAAATGAAATCCTTTTGATTTAAAAAAAGGAAAAAAAATCAATTCATTTTATTTGTGCTTTAGTAATTTTTTGGATTATATGTGATTTAAATATGAATATTCTATTTTCTGGTGACTTAATTAATTAATGCCTTTTTACTTAAATTATAATAATATAATTTAATTAAAATATATCAGTTTAACTCTGAATTAACTCTAGTTTAAACCACTAATTTTTGAACCATTGTCTTAATTCGTTGGTTGACCAGATTTTCAGTGCCTTAGCTTATATACATTGCCAACACGTGTGGATGTGTGTGTGTGTGTTAAAAATTATAAAATTACAAAAAAAATTTAATTATTCAACTTTCTTACCATGGAAGAGTTAGTACTATTTACTACGTACGTTTGAGAGTGTGTAATAAAGCGTACAATTATAAATAATATGTGGTATTTTTAAATATAAAACTTCATTCTTATAAACTGTGTTAAACTAAGTATTTTAAATCTCAGCGCGGAAATATTAGTCATAAATCGGGTAAACTATATATTTTGTCATTTTAAACTTATATCAAATTTCAGCTTAATCCTTTAAATTTAAAAGATTTATTTTTAATTCCTTAAATTTAATACCATTAACCTCACTAATGTAAGATGCTAACTCAGTGATTTCAAAATAATGAATCAGCATTTAAATCTGACATGTTAATTTAAATTGAAAATATATAAACTAAAAATATTTAAAATAAAATCCAATTAAAGGTGCCATCAAACATAATTATTTCTTATGGTCGAATTTTCTAACGTAGTTCTATAAGATTTACTCTTAAGTTTCATAAAAAATATTACTAAAAAATATTTTAAATTGTAACTTTTTGATTTTTTATGACTGGCTTGATAAATTGTCATATTGAATCTAGTATAAAAGTTAATAATAACATTAATTCTTAAAATAATTATAATATTAAATTTTTTTAATATGAATATTGAAGATTTATTAGGAAATTGTTCAAAATGATAAGAGTAAGGAAACATTATTTATTTCATAATAACTAAAATGCATATAAATTGTTCATAAAAGAAAATTTTTATTTAAAATATTTTAAATTTATCTATTTTAAATTAAAAATTAATATATCAGCATTTAAATAGTGTCATCATTTTAAAATCACTGAGTTAACATTGTTTGTTAGTAAAGTTAACAGCGTTAAGTTTAAAGGGACTAAAAATATGTTTTTTAAACCTAAATGACTAAATTGAAACTAAATATAAATTTAAAAAACTAAATATATACTTTAGTCAGAATTAATTACTAGATAAGTACCAGAAAGCAGTTGACTTTTGAACAAAGAATTTGATAGATATCACTTGCCTTGGGCTGCATGCTTTTATTGGAAAAAAGCAACATCCAACACATTAATTTATTATTTACGATGATCTAGCATCTTAATAATATTTTTTTGATGTTTGCAGCATTACAATCTTATTTTTATTATATCTAACATCCTAAATTATAAATAAAATTAAAGCATTAGATGTAATTAAAAAATAGCATAAAAGTGTATTTGATGTGCAAGAAAAATGATACGGGTGTGCTAATTATTAATTCATTCTACTTTATTTGTTTTGTTTTGTTTTTAAATATTTATTTTATTAATAAATATAATTTGTTATGCCATTTATTTGATCATTCGAGTTAACAATAAAACTTATTTCAAAGTTATTTATATTCTAAGTTTAAAATTCACATGCCTCTCATGTGAATAAGGGAAAAAAATGACACAAGAACCAAAAGCATGTTTTATTACTATCTCAATCGGTTAGCTAACCAGTCGGGCATTGTATTAAATTTGATGTACTTTTGGGTGCGTAATAAACCGTCCCATTATGAATAATATATGATATTTTTAAATATAAAAATTCACTCTTATGAACTTTGTGTTAAACTAAGTATGTTAAATCTCAACGAAAATAATAATTAACCGGGTAAACTATGTGTTTAGTCTTTCAAATTTACATCAAATTTTTAGTCTAATCCTTTAAATTTAATGTTGTTAACCTCACTAATAAAAAATGTTGGCTCAGAGATTTCAAAAACACAACTCAATATTTTAAGTTCTAACCTATTAATTTCCATTTTAAAATATATAAATTAAAAATATTTAAAATAAAATATAATTAAAGGTACCATCAAACATAATTATTTCCTATGTATGGCCGAATTTTTTTAACATAGTTCTACCGGATTTACTTTTAAATTTTCGGAAAAAATAGTATTTAAAATTATAACTTTTGATTTTTTTATGATAAGCTTTATAAATTATCATATTGGATCCAGCATAAAAAGTTAATAATAACACTAATCTTTAAAATAATTATAATATTTGAAATTTTTTATGAATAGTTATGATTTATTAGGAAACTTTTGCAAATCATAAGAATAAAAATTATTTATTTCATAAAATTAAACAGCATATAAATTGTAGATAAAAGTAAGGTTTTATTTTAAATATTGAGTCATCATTTTAAAATCCTGAGTCAATATTTTTTACTAATAAGGTTAACGGTGTTAAGTTTAAGGGATTAAAAATATAATTTTTAAATTTAAATGACTAAACCAAAACTAGATGAAAATTTAAAAGGCTAAATATACACTTTGATCATAATTAATCATTACATAAGTTTATAGAAAGCCAATGACTTTTAAACAAAGATGGAATTTGCCGGATATCACATATCTTGGGCAGCATGATTTCATTGGAAAAGCAACATCTAACACATTAATTATTTATGATGTATTTAACATCTTAATGTTAATTTTCCTAATATTTTCATCACCCTAATCTTATTTGTACTGCATCTATTACTAAGGTGCGTATGATGTACAAGAAAAATAATATAATTATTACTTCATTCTACTTATTTGCTTTGTCTTACATTTTTAATATGTATCTTATTAATAAATATAATTTGTTATGCTATTAGATCATTCGATTTAACAGCAAAACTTATATGAAATTTAAGTACATCCTAAGTTTAATAAATTAGAATAATTTAAAATAAGACGCTCAAGTGAATAAGGGGAAAAAATGACACAAGAACTAAAAAAAAGTTTTTATTTTTGTGAAAAAATAACGCTGAGAAGATATACATATTTATATTGAATTCGACTTGATTCATTATATGACCCACCACACAATATCCGATATTATTATATGTCATGAGTCTTGAATTTCACGTAATTATTAAAAGCATACCTAACCATTTCTAAAAAAGTAGAAAATGAGAATCAAACCAAATCATTCTTTTAAGAGTTAAGATCCAAATATATGTATGGATGTACGTGATGTGAGATTATATTAAGCGTTTAATAATTGAAAGGTTATGAGAAGAAGATGACAAGTAATTTTATCCATATCCAAAGGAAAAATGTTCGACGGCTGGGAGTAATTGATAAGTGCAAGTGGTGCAATAATTAATTCGTTGTAATCATTCTAAAGAGGACACAAGTGTTCCAATGAAATATAAGCTGCTTTATTTGATTTAGAATTTTCCAACTGAGGCGATGTTCGGATAAAAACAAAATTATAGTTTTAAAAGTGTTTTTATAGTTTTAAAATAAATATGTGTTTTAGAAGTATTTTTTAGCATTCCCAAACACTCTCTAAATATGTGAAGGAGTTTGTCTTGATTTGCAGAAAAATGTTTTTCAAAAATATTTTTGGGTTACCCCAAACACTCCCTAAATAAGAAAAGATGGTGCGTCATACTCTCATCATCAATATTTAATTTATCTATTACTTTGTTTTACTATAAATATAATTTGTTTTTAGGAAAAAATTTTTATAATATGAGATTTTCTCTATTTTTTATTTTGAATTATTATCAAATATAATTAATTATCAGTCTTAGATTTGATTGTTGTTCTTTATGATAAAGAATAATAATTTTAATTCATAAAAATAAAAAATAATTTCAATTCACAAAAGTAGTGAAATTACGTGAACATTATGATGGAAAATTATGTTTGAGGACTAACTTCACAATTGTTTTATTCTTAAGAACCATTAATAATATTTTTGGCCAAAAAACCATTAAGAATATTTACTTATTGTTCTATTTGAATTTTTTCTATTTTTGGCGAGGACTTGCTAAGATTAGGACATTTTTTAAATTTAAAAAAAATTACAAAAATATTTATAGATTGTTCATTCATAAACTCCCCACAATCAACAATTGTAGTTTTGTAGATTTGATCGTATTTGAATGAAAATAATTGTGTGTTATATATAATAAATATTCATAATTTAATGAGTAAATTTGGCCAAAATATAATTTAATGACTAAACTTAATTATTTGCTAAAATTAGGACATTTTCTAAATTCAAAATGTGCTTTGAAGGGTATCTATAGATTTTCTATTAATAAAATGCTCACAATCAACAATTGTAGATTTGGATTATATTTTAATGAAAAAAATTTGTCTTATATACATAATAAACAGTCATAATTGAATGAGCAAATTTGGCAAAAAAAATTTAATCAGTAAATTTTCAGAATGATAAATTTTATTGTTGTAGTAAATTTGTATAATAAATATTTATAAGTTAATATGTAAATTATATTATAAAATAAGTTTTATATTTAAGATTAAAAAAAATAATGTTTTTAATCGAAGAAAGCAAAAGAAAAGCAATGGCCCACAGTTTCTTCTAATTTTCAAGTCCGCCCATGGTCCAGAGAACGAACCTGGGAATTAAAAACCGGAAACCAGTCTCCGGTTTTAAGGGAGAGCGGTTTTCGACTCATTCCCGAAAACCAGGAGCTTACCCTCCTTGGTTTTTCACTTCCCATTACTTTATTTTCATCATCACCATTTGAATACGTGGCGATTCGACCAGACTCTGACCGCCCATCGTGCTTGCCACGCGCTTAATCTCAACTTGGGTATCTATCCAAGTTCGCCGTTCCTACCTATCCCTATACTACTGGTCCTACCTAATATTCTCTTATTTACACGTGCTATCCAAACAAGACTGAATCCAATATGACCTAATTTTTCTTTATTTTAACAAGGGTTAAAAAAAAATTATTAAATTTTAAAATTTTAAATAAAAAATAATTATAAAAATATGTTGTTATCTTCTTTTTAAACAAATAGACATTAAGTATTCTAAAATATTTTTTGGGAAATTTTTTGAATTTCAGTAATATAGTTAACAAGTTCTGTAATACTATTAATAAGTTCAATATAACAGTTAATATCAGATTTTTGAGGATATTAAAAAAGAAGCAGTTTTACAATTTCAGTAACACAGTTAACAAGTTTCATAACTCTGTTAACAAGTTTGATATCACATTTAACAACAGGTTTTCTGAAAAATTCAAAAAGTAACATTTTCATAACTTTAGTAACGTGGTTAATAAGTCATGTAACAGTATTAACAACTCTCATAACAATAATTATTACATAATAAGTGGAAAAATTTTGTTATACAACTTTCATAGGGAGCTAATATTAAAAATATCAACTTTTATTAGAGTTGTTAATATTATTATATGACTTGTTAACTATGTTACTGAAATTATAAAAATGTCACTTTTTAAATTTATCAAAAAACTTGTTGTTAAATTTTATACCGAGTTTGTTAATAGAATTACAGAACTTGTTAACGGCATCATTGAAGTTATAAAAATGTTATTTTTTGAATTTCTTGAAAAACATACTGTTAATTGCTACACTGAACTTGTTAGTAGCATTACAAAACTTATTAACTGTGTAACTGAAGTTGTAAAAATATTTTTAAAAAAATAGTTGCCGATCGTCGGAGCTCCGGTGACCGATCGTCGATCGGCCGCCTGAGCTCTGACTACAATGGCCACCTAAACCCTAGCGGCCGTTGTCGATACTAAAGCTCCTGCTAAATATACATAAAAAATATTTCATAATTTTAAAAAATTACAAAATTTTGAGATATTAGATGTACACAAAAAATATTTAAAATATTAAATAAACTACAAAAATATTTTAAAATGTGAGATGTGAATAAAATGATATTTTGAATTAAAAATAAAATAAAATGGTTACATGCTTTATGACAAAAAATATTTTATAGGTACTTAAAAAATAGAATAAAAATAACCTAACTAATTAATTTGTAAAAAAAAATATTTGTGTATTTATCCCTAATTAATATTTTTACCTCCCTACACATTAAATTGCTCCATGTTAATATATTCTATCTTAAATATAAAAAAACTAGTTTATGGTTAGATTTGGTTTAAAATATAATATCTCAATTAACTTTGTCTTTCCAATTTATAATTTATTTTCTAAAATATTCCTATTAATTGCACATCATGAGAGAGCTTCCATTCAAAAATAATCATGATTAAAAATGATACTTTAGAGAGATCAAATTATATTTGTTATAAATAATTAACTTCACAAATATTCTTAATATATTTAAATTAGTTAAGTAACTTTTATATTTACAAGCTGAAGTAGTATATTGAACTAATTAATACATTTAAGATGAATTTATTTAATAGCCCAAAAAATTTATAGATAATAGCTGATATTTTGAGTCAATGAGATGTTTTTTAACAAGATATATTATCTTTTCTTTCTGACATGATTGAGGGTTGTGCGAAATTTAAACTTAAACAAGTAATAATAGTCAATCTAAAATGTTAACATCAACAAAAATTTGTAATAAGCAATACTCGTTCAGTACTTAATATATAATCTAATCATAAAGTTAATTTTGATTCTAAATATAAGACTTTTTTTTTTAAATTTTGTAATTTGCATGAAAACCGTTTCTAGTTATTAATAGTAATAAATATCTAACTACCTTTCATCTTAAATATAAGTTATTTTTTAACAATTATTAAATAGTTCACATGTACTAATAAAAACAACTGCAATTATTAAATTTATCATAAAATGTGAATAATCTCTAATATAGTTTCTATTAAATATGGGTATATATTAAAAAATATTTATATAAACAAGGGAAATGAAACAAAGAGGGGGAAGATAAAATTTAACAAGTTGGATTTAAAAAATTAAAAAAATAAATTTTAAAATTTTAATAAAAAATATAAGATAAAGAATAATAAAAATTAATCAAAATTCTTTTGATACTACTCCTTTAAATTCAAATGAACTTATTAAAATTTTCTATCCCCCTCAATTTTCATAGGGTAAAGCTATCAAATATCTCGAAAAAGATTAAAGAGCACCTTATGTAGAGCCTGTTTTGCAAGTCCCTTGCTTGATTTTTTTTTTTTTTAAAGTCAAACTATTATGAAAATTGTTCCAACAGACTGCAAATTGTTGAGAAAATTATTTTAAGAAATTAGAGTTAGTAAAATTCTTTTATAATATTTGACATAATTTTTTGGTTGTAGAAACTATTACGAAATATTAAAAAATTATCGAAAAATTTCTAACTTTCCTAATCCTAACCATCACCGAAAATTATTTTTTATATATATTCTAGAGAAAATCCTAAAAAATATATTTTAAAATTTTAAATTTAAAATCAATATTATTTATTATACTTTAATAGCAATTGACTCCATTTGAAAAATAAATGACAATGTATTTTTATAGTAATTTCTGATTTATGATTTTAAAATTGAAGACATATTTTTTGGGGATTTTTCCTCTATTGTAACATAATTTTTTTTCATTTTTGTGTAATAATTTTCAACTTTACTTCAAATAAAAATTTTATACTTACTAGTTCAAACATATTTTTTTAAGTACCGTGTTTTAATTAAATATATGATTATTTTTTCCATAACTAAATATAAGACTATCATTGATTATACTAAAAAATACATTATGTTTATAATCATATCTTTAATTATTTGATGATATCACTTATTATAATCAATCAATAACGTATATATAAGAGTAGATGAGTAGAATACTATGCACTGGTACATCTTGCGTCAGCCCGCCCGGCCAAACACGAAAGGGAGCGAAGACACACGCTGAAGCTGCGAGTGGGTATTTGATTCACGAAACTCCTGAAATGTGGAAACCATCGTTAAAGAGAACAGACTTTGAAAAAACCGGTGCGTACCCTGAAACCCCAAAAATCCAGCGGCTTCCTTACTTTGATTTCCCCTTCCCCTCCCTCGCACATATATACCCTCCTTTCTCTTCAAACCCAGCCCTCCCCACAAATCGCATTCACAATAATCTTCTCATCACCATCATCTTCTTCATCTCAGTTTCTATTTCATCATTTTCTCAGAATCTCTCACAACAAGTTTCTGCAAAATGCGGATGAGCTGTAATGGATGTCGCGTTCTCAGAAAAGGTTGCAGTGAGAATTGTAGTATCAGACCTTGCTTGCAGTGGATCAAATCCCCAGAATCTCAAGCTAACGCCACTGTGTTTCTTGCTAAGTTCTATGGCCGTGCGGGCCTCTTGAACCTCATCAACGCTGGCCCTCAACACCTTCGTCCTGGTTCGTTAGCTTAACTTTCAAATTTTCTTGCATTTTCTTTCTCTTTCTCGGGAAGCAAACGGATATTGATTGTTGTTTCTGTTTCTTGCAGCTATTTTTCGATCTCTGCTTTACGAAGCATGCGGGCGGATACTTAACCCGATTTATGGGTCCGTGGGTCTGTTATGGTCCGGGAACTGGCAGCGTTGTCAGGCCGCCGTGGAGGCAGTGCTGAAGGGTAATCCGATCACCCCGATCAACTCGGAAGCCGCCGCGAGTGGGCAGGGTCCACCGCTGAAGCCTTACGATATACGTCATGTGTGTAAGGACAAGGACTCGGTCGGGTCGAACGATGCCCAACGAGTCAAATCTCGGTCACGGTTCAAGCGATCAGCCGGGAAGACCAAGAAGCCGAACAAGGGGACGGAGTTGAAGTCCGCTGAACCGGAAGAACCGCGCAGTGGATGCACTGTGTGTTGTGCGGCCGTTGATGAAGTGGCGAACCGGTCCGCGAGTCACGAATCGTCTCTGAGTCACCAGTCGGAGGAGGCGCCGCCGAACGTGGAGACGGCGGCGGAAGAGGATAGCAAAGAGAGCGACAGCATGGTGTCGGTAGAGACTGCCGAGACTTCCATGCTCTTCCGGGACGAACCGGAATCAGCACGCAAACAGAGCAACGGAGCCGACGAAGCCGGTGGGGCGGACGTCGGGCTAGAGCTGACGCTAGGGTTCAAACCGGCGCTACGTGAGACTCACGTGATGCCGGTCAAGAAAAGAAAGATAGATTTTCAACTTCAAGGCTCAGGTGGTGACTCGGCTAACAAGAAAGTAGCTGGCATGAAGCTGGGGCTCGAATGCTCGGCTTGATGTGGATACGGCTCGGCTCTCAATTTTGGCTTAACCGGCTCGACCTTATTTTCTTGCTTTTTTATACAGGGTCTTTAGCCTTTTTTTTGTTTGGCGTAACTTTTGTTAATTAATTAATTATGATGGTAATAATTTTGGGGTTAAGTGTCTAATGAGAAAGATGTACAAAGATGGTTTTGGAATGTAGAGGAAAATAGTGCATTTGAATCATTTTGGTTGAATTGAGAGTACTTGAGTGCTAACATAACCCGACAGAGGCAAAGGAAAAGTGAAATAAAAGAAAAAGAAGAATCCTTGTCTTCGAATAGGAATCGTTTTTTGGTACAATGTTTCCCAGTGATTCAGGGACAGAATCACGTACGATGATTCAGTGTAGTGGACATTATGGTCCGATGGTAATATATGGATCGGTTGAGAATCTGTAACTTGTTTTTTGGATCAACTAGAAATTTAAAAATCTTGGCTGGAATAAATAGAAATTTTGAAATTGATGGATTCAATGCGACTATCAATTTTTGTAAGAAAATCCCTCACACAAATGTAATCAAATCAATCCAAAAGAATTATAAGAAAAGACTTTCTAAATGTCATTGCTCGTAACGTTTAATGTAGCACACGGTATAAGTATGAGATAACTAAAGTCAGAAAATATTTCTGGAAAAAAAAAGACTAAAGCCAGAAAATATCGTTAGAGATAAAAGATATTAGGAACTCTTTTGACGGGAAACTAAGCACAACGATGACAACTGATCAAAATCAGTCATTGGTTGGGAAACTCTCATAAATGACTGAAATAAAAAACTATATTTGATTGGAATTTTTTTTAAAAAAATACTTCTAAAATTTTAAAATTTTAGATCAGAAATTATTAATATGTCGTTATTTGCTTTTCAAATATTGTTAGTTGTTATTCAAATATAATAAATAAAATTGATTTAAAATTTTAAAATTTAAAAGTATTTTTGTTATAATTCTTCCTATTTGATTGCCTAATTTAATATCTAAGTAACAATAATTATTAAGAATTGAGATTTTATATTTATAATCAAAATAAAATTCAAATAATATTTATATTAAGGACAGAAGGTAGTATCATTGTTGTTTAGATATTAATTCGGCATTCAAAAAAGAAGAACTATAACAAAAATACTTTTAAATTTTAAAATTTTAAATCAATTTTGCTTACTATACTTTAATAGCAATTAGCAATATTTAAAAAGCACATAATGACATATTTTTGTAATAATTTCTGCTCTAAAATTTTAAAATTTTAGAAGTATTTTTAAATATCTCGCAATTTCAGCAATAAATATCCATACATAAATGTAATAATTATAAGAATATTAAGCTGCCAGCTAACAATTACGAGAATATTCGTATATATAGGGTCAACAAGTGTCGGGAAAAAAAAAAGGAAATTACTTTTAACAAGTAAATAATACTTTTTCTTCTTAGTACAAGTCCTAAGTTTCACCCACGTTTCCCCTCTAAATATAAGTTATAATACAAATTTTAAGATATAATTAATACTTGTTAAAAAAATCATTATAATTAATATTTGTTTGATTAGAATATGTATTTAGTAACTTTTAAAAAGTATACTTTTAGCCTTTTAATATCAAAATTGTTAAGAAAAAATAATGGCATTAATATTTTCAATATTGATAAAATATTATTAAATGTTAACATATTAAGTTTAATTTTTAAAACAACTATGATTGTAACAAAAATGCATAATTTAAGCCTAATTAATTAAAGGACCAAAACTATATTTTTCAAAGTTAACGGGTCAAATTAAAATATTATATAAAGTTAAAAGACTAATATATACTGTCACCTATTTGTTTCCAACCAATTGAGATTTAATATATTGTGAGATTAAATAGAAGGTAAAAATAAAAAGAGAAAACTAATTTTCAAATGATACCTAGACTTCGGCATTACCTCGGCTTCAAATTATAAGACTTTTATTTGTAGTTTATAAATAAGGTCTTATAATGAGGACCGAAGATAATATTTAATATTAAGACAAATATTCAGGGAAGGAAGAAATACAATCTATTTTTTATATTTTATACAATACATAAAAGCCCTACCAAAATGCATGAAAACTCTATTTCATTGTTAAGTCATAATAATTAGAATTATTATAGATGGAGTGAAGGTGCGTTCAACAATTTTTCAGATGCATCTAATATCTTTGAGTAGTTTGTAGTGCATTCAACACCTAACATTTTGATGTATTTTTGTATGTACGTCATTTTAAAATATCTTATAATATAATTTTATACTTGAAATTTAGATGACTAGATACACTAAAAAATAGTTTAAAATACTAGACGTATTTGAAATTTTTTTTAGTAAGTGCTGGATGCATCAAAATATAATTATTGGTGCGCATGGAAGCATTCACCATTAAGAGCATGGGTGCTAGCAAAAGATGGGTAAGCAAGAAGCTTCACGAAAGTGAAAGCGATTGGGGAAGGTGGATAAGATAAAATGCAGACAGCAAGAACAGTGAAAAATCAGATGAGATTGCTGAGCTGGAAATTTTATCTTTACTTATTATTAAATATTATGACAGTCATCAGGCACGCAGTAACTGGGGACCCTCCGTTTTCTAGAAACACGTTCCGTGGGCTTAGGTTCTTGTTTCCATATTTTAAAATTAGACTAATCCATCAAGATTAATACTATTAAATTACTCAAATTGCATATTTTATTTTAGGAAAAATTAATAATTTGGCTCCTACAATTTTGATTGGATAAAAATTCAGATCTTAAACTCCATTTTATATGAAAACGAGGAGATCCAAAAGAGACTATCAGTCTAAATAAATATTACTTTCGTTGTGAATCAAATCTTAAAGATCTCTAGAGATTTAGAGATAAGACGTTTACCCAAAAGAATAACAATAACAAAGGTAAGACGGAGGCTAGTCGCCATGCTAGTTTAAATTGGTGCAACTGTTTTAGTCAGTGAAAATGTTGAATCCCACCTTTTAGATTATAGGATTTAGATTTTGCTAAAAAAAAAAAGATTATAGGATTTAGATCATGGGATTGAGGTACACTAACAACCTTAAAAGTGTTTCTCAGAAGTATTTTTTCGCAAAACGAGACAAACTCCTCCGTATATTTATTTCGTAAACTATAAAAACATTTTTAAAATTATAGTTTGGTTTCTATCCAAACACCTCCTTGATATAATCAAGAGTTTTAAACACTATAGGATTGAATCACCAAGTTCAAGGTTTCCATCCAAACATTATAGCGTGTTTGACAACCTCAAAAGTTCAAGGACTAATCTTTCAAACATCATAGCATTGAGTCACTAAGTTTAAAAATTAAGTTTCAACCGAGTAAAATGCTACCGGGATTAAGTAATGCCAAGTTGAAGTTTTAAGATTAAAAGGTTAAAGTACAAATTTGCTTCGAAAGTTTTTCACTCAATAACGTTGGGCATCTAAAGGTTTTTCAACAAAATTACTTTAAAAATTTAAAATTTTAGTAATTTTATCTCTTATTATTAAATATGTTAATGGTTAATATCAATATTTCAATAGTTAACATTAGTTTTTAAATGGTAGGAGAAAAATTGCTGTGATTTTGCAAATGAATGAAAAATATAAGGACCCCATGATTACTTTTCTCTTTAATTGTATAGTTTTATTTTTAAAAAGGTGTAATTTAAAACAAGAATAATTTTTAACTCTCAATTTAATAAAAACTAATGTTCCAATTTAGCAATTTTTTAAAAATAAATTGTCAAAACTGGGATCATCCAAATCTTATATGTACCTAATGTGGAAACAAGTATGTTCACTTCATTCCTCCCAGAATATTTTCCAATTTAATTTTCGTGGGAACATTTCAAGTTTCTCAATGATTAGATTAGATTAGATTAGATTAGAGGTACTCCCACTAGCGGATGAGTCTGCTAGAGAACCGAGGTGAAAACAGGACTTTTTCGGCGCAGGCAAATCATGAAAGCACTGAGGAAGAATCCAGAAGAACAAATTGTTTTTTAAAAAAACTTCTTTGTGTAAAAGAGGAAAATAAAATGTAGCCACGCCATTTCGAAATAAGCGGGGAATGCGAACTTTGCACAAAGCCTATATAAGTTGAGCAATTGATAATTTACATATAGACAAGGCGTATATTTGGATTGACTTTAGACAAAAATAACTTCTAGTCTAACTGACTTTTATAACTAAAGTTAGAATAAAAGTCAGTTAGTGTAATACGATTTATATTTGAATAGATGCTTATAAAAAGTTAGTTGAAAAAATTAAAAATTATTTGAATGAGTAATAGAAAAGTTAGTTTAGTTATAAATGACTGAAAAGGACATGGACTTTATTGAATAGTAGTGTTTGAAATGTTATTTTTAATGTGATAATAGTTTAAAAAATACGTAAAATTATTATGATAAAATATAAATAGTTTATTTGTGAGATTATAAAATAAAAATATTTGTTACGGAAAAAAATTTGAAAATACATTATAGATAATTAATTAAATATATATAATGGACAAACATGAATATAAATTAAAATTCATTTGGTCTCTAATTAAAGTAAATGAAATCACATGACTAATTAGATCGTAAACTTTGCACAATTTTCCCATAAGTCAGTTAGAAAAGTTGATCCAAATTGCGTTGGATAAGTCAGTTAGAAAAGTTACTTTTTCCCATAAGTCAGTTAGAAAAGAAGCCTCATCTAAACAATCTTCTGAGCCACAATAAGCCACTAACCTCAGTTTTATACTTTCCCAAGTGTTTTTGGCTTCCCCAACTGCAATCCAAATATAGCCAAGGTAATTGAGACTAATGCTTATGATTAGCATATCCCTTACCTGAATCATATTATGAACTTTCTGCTCTTTTTTCCAAGTCCAAATAAAACCTAAATATATATATTCCATCAATGAGAGGACATTAGTTGAACATTCAAATATCTGAATACAAAAGCACATGTGAATAAGAATTAAGTGAAAATTACAGAACAGGGTTATAAGCCATAGCTGATATGCATAAAAACGTGTGATCTCTGAGTCCAGCTATCCAACAGGGAAAGATACGAATTAAAACAGCAGAAGTTAAATATCAATTGAGTTTCTTTGTCTTTTCTGTTTGTTCCAATTTGACATGTTTATCCAGCACCCACTGCTTTAAATTTGTACAGAGTGCAACAAGCACAAACTGAGAGAAGCAGAGATTCATAATTAGCGCTTCAAAGAGGTAAGGATACTTCTCTGGAGGACGCATGACCAAGTAAACAATGTGAAGAATAAAGGAAAGAACACATAAGATCAGACGCATGATTCTTGTGCTGAAATAGTAATTGCTCTCTTCATTTCTGTGTTGACCTGGTGCATAGAATATCAGGATAAATAATGCAAATGAAGCCAAATATGCTGGAATCAGTTCGTCGCGGCATATTAGAGGAAACATGGAGAGCATGGCAAATTGCATGAACCACCTAAACAGAAAAGGCTCTTCCACAGCAAGCAGGCTTGCAGGCAGAAGGGGCAGCAAAATGGACTTCTCATGCACTGTAGAAGACACATAAGAATTAGGTGTTCATTATGTATATGACTATAAATAAAAGAACAGAACATTATGTTTCCTCCCCTAAATTAAGTTCCACTCGTAAAATAAGCACATGAATTTAAAATGCAACAACACCTCATGCTCCTCACGTGGCCCCTTATACACACTTTCTCAGTTTCTCCTATTTGGGCTCAGATATATCCACATTTTTATCATAACACAATGTCAACCAGTGAAAGCAGACTCTTGCAGTTGATTTTGATTGGTATTTAATGTTTATGTTATAATCCGAAGTTTAGGGAGATGTTTTGTCACATTTTAAAGTTTACATATCAATTTTGTAACAAAGCCTTGGCTCAAGAAGGTAAAATGTAATTTTCCTGCAAGAATAATCTAAATTTTATGTAAAATAAAGAAATGTTATACCAACCTTGGAAAGAGAATAGGTAAAATGAAATTGAACTATTTAGTAGCCCATAAAGGAAGCCTTTGTTGCTAGGAGATTTTATTTGTTGAGTCATTGAAGGAAGACATGTTAAAACTGTTGCCGTTAAGCTGAGAAGTTTCAGTGATTGTGTTGTAAACAATTTCTTCCACTTGATAAGAATTGAAGAGGCGCACCAAAAATTGGCAACATAATCCTCATATATCCCCCTCTCAAAAGGAGCAAGACGAGAAAGAACCTGTTCCAAGTACCACAAGCAGTTAATTTATGTCCTTTTATTAGGATAAAAAAAAGGAGTTATCTGACAAAGAAGAAATCTCTTTCACCCACATATATACAACACCATAAAAGGCACCACGGGTTAAGGAAAGTCAAACACAAGAAAACATCTTCTAGTGGCCAACAATATCGTACTTACCTCCAAAATGGATTCCATTGAATAAAGATATGGCCACCACACTGCTGCAAAGGTTCCTAAAACGACCAGTCCCAGTTTTAACACCTCTAAGAGTGGATATTTACGCCTCAGGCATTTACCCAGCAGATGGCTGAAAAAAGCAGGTGCGAGGTATATACTCATCTGCAGAGGCAAGCAGCAACATTTGTCCCGTACCAGAAAGAAGCGAAAAGGTTACAATCTCATCAGAGTAATAAAATACTTATTACCTACAAATATTGCTGTCTATGCCATTACAACTGCTTGCTATGTAGCTGACAACCCTATGGTTTTTTTCACCTCATGACAATATTCAAATAAACACCCAGGAAGATAATTTAGTGTCTCTTTTCCAATGTAATCTACTCAAGAAGCAGTCAAGCCAATTCACAGAAAAGTAACGAAGATTTATCTTACTTTACAAACTTCATTGCTTCAAGAAAATTTATAGGCTATACTACGAATTATATCAGAGTCAAATTCAAGGAATGAATAAAAATTAGCTGATAAAATCCAAGCACTGATCTATTAAAAAAAAGGCAGTTGCAGAATCCAGATGATTAACTTTCCAATTTTAGTGTCAGTCTTCTGAGTTATGAACTCAAATAACAAGTATGTGAATATGGAATGAAGCAGACAGGTAAAGAAATGCCATCAAGAGAAAAAGTCGTAACAAAAAACCACAGAACATACTAAATTTAAATAACTCAGATCAATTCAAAAAAACAAGGAAATCAACCTGTTTATGATTTATGGCTAGACAATACAGAACACACGCAAAAAGATCTTGTCCAGAGAGGATAGCAGCAACAGCTCCAGTACTGAGGCCCAGGCTAATGCAGTTGTACTGAAACACAACAATTGCTACATTTTAAAACGAGACAACAGTGTTGAGGGATGGAAACCCCCCCCCCCCCCCAAGAAAAAAAGGCACCACTGAACCTGAATCTAAAAAAAGGAAAACGGAAAAAAAAAATGAAATGAAACACTATCAGAATAATTGGGAAACCTGAAAATGACCATGATCAATTAAGATCAAACATGGATTTAGTAAAAGCATCGCTGTGTGCCATCCATTGTTACTTTTATGGCTTCTTGGATGTTGATTGTAATTAACAATGATGAAGTATATGACAGCTGGGAAGAATATAAGGGCATCAGAAGATAAAACTGTCCACCTCATGAGTAGTTTTCTGCAAAAGAGAGACGCATTAACAAAATGGAGAAAAAAATTAGAAGAAAAGAAAAGAGGCTCATCAGCAAAACACAAGTTATAAAATGAGGAAACTAACAGTCAATCACTAGATTATTAGATTTAGCTTTAGTCCCCAAAACTAAGCAAGTATAAAACCTAGTTCCTAAGAACAACAAACCCAACACGTTTAAGTCTTTTAATTAAGTGATTCAAGGACGTTGAAATGACTACCTGTGATGAGTTTAGTAGCTTTAGTGACTAGCTAGCACATTCAATAATTTCAGACAATGAAGCTAACTGAAGTAATAATCTAGAGGTTAAATTGTTAGTTTACTCTTATTCAGATAGTATCAATTAAAAGGACCCTAACTAATGAATTGAATTAAATACTCACCCAAGATAGGATTCATGACCTCTTGAACTGAAAAGAGAAACTGAATCAGGGTGGAAGAACCTGAGAAAGAGACCATGGATGAAACTTTGGTAGGCAGTAAGCGGTGGGTAGTCAAGTCCCCAGTAGCTCAAATCATTGGTGGTGCTATTGCGATACCACTCCCTAACTGGAAGGTTAAGGGTAATCTCCATCCAATGCCTCTGTGCCTCATAGTCCCCAAACTTTGGAGGGTGTCCAGCACCAGAGTAAGGATGGAGTGACACAGCTGCACGAACCAAAAGTGCAAACACTGCCACAGTAATGAATACAGCTGCAGGTCCTTTCTGAACTAACCATCGCCAACAATCATCTACACCACCATCTACATTTACTGTTATCTTCTTGCCCTTTGTCATGCTTAACTATCAACTCTGTTCCACCAGGATACGTGATAGAATTATCTAAACCTGAAAATGCAAACAACCAAATTGCAGAGATTCTTATGATTAATGCCAACTAATTGGCAAGCAATCGCATCAAGAAATATCGCAAATGCAGAGCCGGTGACCCCAAAAATTGGGTCTTAGCGATGAAGCTTTTAATTCGTGAAGGGATGCCCCTAAAACCTTGTTCCCATAGCTTATGCTATGGTATGTTTAAAAGCCAAGTGCATAGTGAAGAACATGATACGAATGTGAATTTGGAGATCGCAGCACACCAATGTAACCATTTTTTTTAATACCAAGAAAGAATCATACCTGCCAGAAAAGATCAGTTCCGATTCAAGGAATCATAATGCCAAAAGAAGGAAAAAGGCTAAAGCAGAAAACATACTGTATCAGATAATTTAATCAAGAAAAAAGTTATTTTTGAATCTTTTTCCAGGACGAATCAATGTAAACGCAAAACCCTCAACATCATTCCCCATGTAACAGCAAAGGCGTTGATTTAGAGACATGAAAAGCCCATATGACATCAGTCAGCCCGCCTATAATCAAGAAAGAGGAGTATGATTTAGAGATATGAAGAGAACCATTACCGGCAATCTGATAACAAGGGCAGCAACTCACTCTCTCATTCTCAATTTTTTTCCTCACATCACACCACTTCAACTTCAATTCTTGGAAAATCTCAGTATTTTCTTCGTCCAGGAGAAAAAAATTCTCAGTTTCTTCAGCTACTTTTGTCTATGAGAGGGGGAAGCCGACCCCATGAAGCTGAATGAAGCCCAGCTTCTTGTTCTTCCTCTTTTTTTTTTTTTTTGGCCCAGAAACCACGCCGCTACTTCATGGATTTTAGATTGTTAAGTCATTTATAGACTCAATATAGGTCTCGTATTGAGTGAGCTATATATAAATTAATACTAAGAAAATAAATTAAGTTAGTTATTTGTAATAAATAGGTATTGTCTTTCCTAAAATATCCTTACGAGCTAACATTATTAGAAAGACTACTTTTTTAAAAAATACATAAATATGAGAGATAAAGTGGATTGGGGTCTTATAATTATAACCAAAATAAAAGTCAAACGAGGTATTATATTAAGGATCAAAGGTAGTATTCTTCTGGTACTTAATATAAAAGCTATTTAATTAATTTAATTAGATTAAAAAAATTAGGTAAATTAGTTAAATATAAAAAATGTCATGTTTTTTTTTTTCCAAACACCATAATATCCTTCTTAATATATTTCCTCTCTCTTTTACTTAATTATGATTGAAAGAGTATCAATAGGATAATTTTTTAAAAAATTTGATAAATACGATTAATGTGTTTTATATTTAAGATCAAGATCAACTCAATAATTAGGTCCTATATGGAGGATCAAAGCAGTAATAACTTATAATGAAGCTACTTATAAATTTTAGATTATTTTATAAACTTTACGATAATATATTATTTTTTGTTATTTTTATTTTTTATCTCCCCAATTAATATAAAAAATTAATACATAAATATTTCTTCTCATTATTTTAAATACATAAATATTAAATTTTATTTAAAATATGAAAATATTAATTAAAAATATTGATATACCTAAACAGTTTTTTTTTTGGCATATTGTACAAACAACAAAATTGAAAAAATAGTTGTATTGCAACGTGATTGTAATATTTTATTTTGATTGACTTAATGATTTTTATTGTACGTCAAGCAAAGTAAGTATATGATGATTTTTTCTCCTGAAAAAAAGACGATGGCATAAAAATAAACAAAAAATGCTATGATTTTTAGGATTATGATATTAGTGATTTTAGATATATGTTTATATGTATTTGACATTATCATGTAAAACAGGGCAGCTCTTTAAAAGTCTTTCATCTCCCTATTTTTCGTTTTCAGTGAATGTGGGATGTCAAATGAAGTTCCCAGACCTTAGATTCCCTCAAATGAACTTCCTAGATTTTAAGGTACGGTTAGGAAAACATTTGTTCAATTTCATCATCAAGATAGCGTCTCTTCTCTTATGGGTCGTATCATTTATCTGCTTAATGCAACTTTAAAAAAAAAAGTGTTTAAATATTGTAAAAGTATCTATAAATGGGAACTCAGCATTTGAAAATCTTTTTTTTACTCATATATGTTCTGAAAATTTATTTATGTAGCAAAAATATCCTAGCAGTTACTTGTCATTAAGTTTAATGGTTAAATTATGCAATTTAAAACAGAAATGCTACAAAATAAAACTTTCATAATATATAAAAGCAAAAAAAGGTATTAGGTGCTCATTCACTATTTCCAAATATTTAAGAAAAAATGATTGGAAAATGATTCCTAAATTTCAAAATCTCCAAATGTTACCTAAATAAGAAAAATTTCAGTTTAGGTATAAGTGACCAAGTTAAGATTGTAAATTTGCTAAAATGACCATATTACTAATTTTTTTCAAAAAAAAAAACACCAAGTATTCTCATAGGTTGGTTGGTTGCCGGAGCTCCACGGGCCAATATCTATTTTTTTAGAATTTTTTCAAATCCAATAATGTGATTAACAAACTTTTTAACACTATTAACAATCTTATTATAGTAGTTAAAAATAAATTTTTTAGAAAATTAAAAAAAAGGTATTTTTACAACTTTAATAATACAGTTAACAAATCATGTAACGATATTAATAACTCTCATTACATCATTAACCAAATTTTCCTACAAAGGTTGTACAATAAAATTTTTTCAAATATTAGATAGTCACTATGGTTATGAGAGTTATTAATATCATTACATGACTTGTTATTAGAGTTGTTAATGGCATCATGAGAGTTGCTAATATCATTATATGACTTATTAACCGGGTTATTAAAGTTGCAAAAATCTCACTTTTTGAATATTTCAAAAAACCTGTTGTTAAATGCTATACCAAACTTGTTGTAGCATTATAAACTTGTTAACCAAGTTAGTAAAATTGTAAAAATGTCACTTTTTGGATTTCTTAAAAATCTGTTGTCAACTATTATACCAAATTTGTTAATAGCGTTAAAAAACGTGTTAATCACATTACTTGAGGTGACAAGTCAGTAGATGTGGGAATACGAACCGGTTTGGCCCTATAGGGCCAAAATTTCAAAAATACCCCAATTTCCTTGACCTAGCCCTTAAGTTAATGGGCCCAGGGCTAACCCTCGGGCTTTTGGCCCATTAAGAAAAGAAATGCTATTTTTCATATTTCTCACATTTTTTTAAAAAAAATGAAAAAACCAATGAAATTACTAATAAAAGATATAAATATAAATTAAATTAAATTACAAATACAAAATATCATCATATATAAATATCCATCAGCATTCAAGAACATTTAAACATTCATTAACAAGATAACAACATCTAAGAGTTTCATATATAGTGTAAACGTGCAATAACAAATACTACATTAATCTTTTGAAACTTCATCATCACTATAATCAAATACTCTTCTTCATAAGTATACTTTTTTTCGTAATAAAAATATCAAGTTTTCATTCTTTATAGAAATATGACTTTTAAATTTTCCGGTCTGGCTATTATTTTAATTTATTTTGAGAAACATTATTGTTGAAACTCATAAATTTCTAATTTAAATTATAGAATCACAAGTTATATAAGTATAAAAATACTCTCTTATCAAGTATATATAGTTTAAAAATATCAACACATATAATATAAATCAAATCATTATTAAAGTCTAAATTAACCCATTTTTCAAAAATTTAATTGGACAAATTATTGTCTAAAACTATATGAATCAAACCATTATGTGAAATTTAATTTTAAAATGATAATAATAACTAAATATTTGAAATATTATCAACAATGTAAAAAATTAATAATATTAGAATTATACAAAAAACTTAAAAAAAAAATTATAAAAAGGCTTAAACCGAGGGCTGGCCCGTTTAAGCCTTTGGCTCTACAAGGCTAGCCTTGTAGGTCCTGTTTTTCATTTGAGGAAAAATTTTTAGGCCCGGCTCATAATTTTCGGGCTTAAAAGGGCTCGGTCTATTTTTCCAACTCTACGAGCCAGTGAGAGTGTTGGGTGTTTTTTTTTAAAATAAAGAGCAATATAGTCATTTGAATAAATCTACAAATTCCAATTTGGTTACCTAAACCTAAACCTGGAATTTTATTTGTTTTGACGACCATTTGGAAATTTCATTATTTAACTATCATTTTTTTATCTTCTTTTCAAAAAATGAGTCTACGTTGATACGGCCATTCCTCACCAAATGTTTGCGAGCCTTGCTCTTCCAGAGCCGTTACTCCACCTAACAAATGCAGAAGCCTGGCCATTGCTCACTGACACTTTGTTCAGATGTCCTTTACCCGTATTCCAACCAATCCTATTAATTCGTCCACCACAACTTGGCTGCAAATTTTGCTATTGTTTCATGATTGTTTCCCTATTTCTATTAAAGTTGCGTCTTTATCTTCTTCTTTTTTTTTGTGAATAAAATTCTGCTTGCACATTTATTTATTGTTACATGTAAAACTTTTTTTTAATATCATTTTGTCTTATCTAAACAAAAGAAATTAGGTTGGGAACAATTAAACTTATTTAGCACATAACATCTGCTTCCATGTCCGAACCCGAAGAAATCTTTTGACAAATCAAAATACTCCTGTGACGAAAATGACATTTTAGTAGGGCTGAGCAATGGGCGGGGTGGGCTAACCCGAAGGTTAGCCCATAGCCCGCCCATTTATTATAAATGGGCATGGGCTAACCCATAACCGGTAGTAGTCCATTTAGCCCGTATTAAATGGGTTACGGGACAGCCCGTTTGGCTAACCGGATTACGGGGTAACCCATTTATTTTTTAAAATTTTTTTTCAGTATAATTATTTTGTATATGTAACCTTATGAAGCTGTCAATAAATTTTGCATGCCAATAGCAAATCAAATATGAAATAACATCAATCATATTCAATCACACAACCTCATTTAGATTCGCAAACAATCAAAGTCTGATAAAATCATAAAAGTAGTCACCAATTATAAAGTCTCATAAACTTTGAAAGTTCCAACTTTCACCTAAAAGATAAAATAAAAGCTTAGACAAGCATAAAGGTTTGATAAAAGATGAATGAGAAACAATATTATCAATTAATGAAGAATAAAAATATTTTTAAAAAATTAAAACTTAAACGGGCGGGTATGGGCAGCCCAATACCTTGCCCATAGCCCAACCCGTTTAATGGGCTACCTGCCCATTTAAGCCCGCCCGTTTATAATCTCTTATTTGGGCTAATTGGGCGGGTTTAAATGGGCAAAATTTCATGGGTCATGGGCAGGCTAGCGGGTAATGGGTTTGTTGCTCATCCTACATTTTAGGCTCGTCCACTTCTCATTAAGGGCCCCAAAAAAATAAAGAACAGACCAATCGGTTTAAACGGAAAACCGATTATTAATATTTAAACCCATGCATCAGTTACATGACAACAACTTTTTCATTACTAGTTTTCTCTTCAATTTAGGCAATGACAAGATTAATAATGGACAGCTATTTATTTTTAATATTTAAACCCATTGTGCGTTGATTCATCAAACTTTTTCATTACTCAGATCAACGCACAAACGAACTATGATCTGAAAGCTAAAGGATTGTGAACAAAAACAACAGGCCTGCTGACCATCAAACTCATTTAGAAGCCATTTTGAAGTATATGAAACGTCTTGCAAGGCTTCTAAACAGCCTCAATGGATGTAAATGTCATATGATTAATTGAGTGACCATTTGCTATACCTCTTTGAATAGAAATCACTTCAAACATGGTACTATGACATTCAAGATTTCCAATACGCATCAACATGAACTTTATTTCCATACATCACGCTCCTTATAGCCCAACCACTAATGCAAACCTACTCTGATTCACAAGCTACTCTTTTAAGAGGCTGCTTTGAACAAAGAACTAAGATTCCACTAACCGCAAAACAAAGGCTCCATTCATTTCAAACTGAGGAACTGCAAGGGACTCAAAGTAGTTTTGTATCGACCACAGCTTCCAGTATTTTTTCTTCCAGTTCAGATTCATCAATCCACAGTGAACTTTGCTTGTGTAACAAATCTTTCTGCTCTTTTCTTCTTCTCTTCATGCTTTCCCATCATCCTCCTCCAAGTTTCAAGTTTATCTGCTCTTTCTTTTAACTATACACAGACAAGTGAGAAATCAGTGACAAAAATTTGGCCAAAGTTTTAAGGTGAAAATGTAAATGCAGAATATGAAACAAGGGGACAGCCAATATAATTGATTATCCGTCCAAGGTCCTCCTCAAACCACATCACTTCATCGGAAATGTGACCATGCCAGGTACAACGGCAATAAACGGACATTAGCAACAATTTCAAATTCAACAGTAAGCAACAATTGTGGCATGAAGATCAAAATTATTGCGTCCTGACTAAAAAGATACTTTCTCAACCAAAAGAACTGGCATCACTCTTTGAACCCAAAAATTGAAACATGTGCTTCAAATGCAATTTAACAAAGATGAAGACTTAGAATCATTGCTGGTAGATTTCCTAATCAAAATATAACAAAATGCTTCAATGTGCCATGGGTTTTCCCTGCATTAATATTTAATAATGGGTTAAAGGGAATTATTGTCCGAGAAATATTTTAGGAGGAGCACCAGCTACCTTAAACTATTTAGTGGAAGAATGTCGCCTCTCAAGTGTTCATAGAAGAGTAACTATCACTCTAAAGTTCAATAATGTGGAGCAATTGGTATCCTTTCCCGTTGAAACATGTCGCACTGTGTTTATGATATTGCATGTTTTGCTAACTATGGATTAATCTAATATCCTATCAACCCAGACTAATGATCAATTCACAATGTAATTGCGAGTTAAATATGTTTATATTGGTTTGTGCTAATGGTCAAAGTTATAATGCTTATGGCAAAGCTCATGAAGCTGAAACAGACACTCAGTTTCTCAATTTCAGGAGAAATTTGAAGAACCGATTGCACAGTTTGATACTCCCAAGTCTTTCACTTTTAGTTGTTCCCTCAGTGAGTTGAAATTTAACGTTGAAGCTCAAGTGTTCAAACTGACTTCCATCATTAGTGCCATATACCTAGCAAAGATGGAAGAGACGGCAGCCCTCCCAACAAGTAACAAGAGTTCTTCTCTAGCAAAGAAAGTCTCAGTGGATGTAGGGGTGTTATCAAGCAATACCCAATCCAGTCTGAAGATGATCACAAGTTGAGGTTCAGGCTTTAGTGGCACAACTTCAGGTCAGGTCAACTAGTCAAACGAGCTCCTACACTTAAAACTGACATCTAGCAAAGCTGTGGGTTCAACAAATCCCCAGAAGCTGAAATAAGGACATAGAAAAAAGAGATGTCTTGCCAGTGCCCGCCATCAGTGCCACACCATCCCAGAATTTCATGATTATTGTTGTCGAGGAATATGAGGGTGAAGATTTACAGGATTATGTAGGGAACAAGACTACCCCATTAAGATTAAGTTGGATGGTCATGCCCCAGCCCAACCTCTTGAGAACAAGTAGTTTCTAATAGGATAAAAGTCTATATGTGGGGATTGCCTCATTTTTATGTTTTGTGTGTTTTCATTATGTTGCTGACTTGTGTTTGTATCATGTATTGTGTGTGCGCCTTTCTGTGCATGTTTGGTACTAATTAGAATAAGAATAGGATGCTGGGTTAGCATAGCAGGTGTATGGTGTTACTGACTCAGGTAGGGGAGGCACCATTTTGCCACAGACACTAATCTGCAATCACTGGGGTTTCTCACGGTAACATTTTCTTTCTTCCATCTTAAATCTACTCATTTTCCTTGTAGCAGATTTCACGCTAACATCTAGTCCAATAGTTAAGAAGACACAATTAAATAGCAGCATAATACAAGAATACATTATTACTTAACCACACACTCGGTTTCATTATAAGGAGGGAAAAAAAAAAGGGAAAAAAAAACATCTGTAGGACTACCAAACCATTCCCATCTTCCATGATTTGGATAATCTTTTCCTGTTAATTATTTCATTATCCCATAAAGCACTTCCTTGGACCAAACAGAATCCCAGGAAATAATAAAGAAAACCCAAAAGATACAGGTGAAAAAATGGGCAAGAGGGGGCCACGTACAAGGGTTTGTCGAAATTCTTCTTGGGCAATCTTGCGTTCTTCAGCTTTGACCTTAGCAACCTCAGCCTTGAGCTTCTTACGCTGCTCATTAGCAACCCTAATGGCCTCCCTTCTAGCATCATCCTTCCTCTGCTTCTCAAGCCTCATGAGCTCCATCTCCTGGATATATGCCTTGCGAACCTCCTTAACCTGCTTGGCATAGTCTCTTCTGAGCTGGGCAAGCCTAGCCTCTGCCTCCTTTGGGTCCTTTGGAGCCTCCCAACTTCCAATGAAGGAGCTGGGTTCGAGGAATTTGTGGTTCCTTTTGTGATCATTATGGTGGGAAGGCTTTGCAGTAGTGGCAAATGAACGTAGGGTTACAGAGAACTGAGAAGATTTGCGGAACAGAGGTTGAAGTGTAGCCATTGATGAAAGGCTAGTTGGAACCTAGTAGCAAAAGAAAGAAAATCACCAACTTACAATTCAATTTTCTGAAGAAGCAAATAAAAAGGGCAGAAAAAGTTGGGCAAAACCAAGGATTGGTCCCAAAGCAGGGCCAGGCCGACCCTTTTTCTTGTAGGTCGAGATTTTATCAATCCCATCCACTTGGTGGTTTGTGCAGGCCAACCACATATTTTTTTAAAAGATGGATAAAATTTAAAAATCAGGACTTATATCCTTATGAAATGTATTAAATAAAACCTAAATAAAATATACCTCAAGGTTTAAATTCAAGCATCATGCCATCAAAGTTTAAATTTCCAGCTTACCTCAGGACATTTCATTCAAAGGATACCTCGCTACACAGTTATTAACAATCCTTTTAAGAAGAAAAATTTGGCTCACTCACATGTATCCTTTAAACCACACCAAGTGTTAATGATAAACTATTTATCAGAACGGACAATGATCAATGTCAAAGAACACAAGCAAAATATAAACTTCATATTCATGATTTATAAAAATTGGTTTGAAGCAATGGTTCTTAAAATTAATTTAGAGGGAAAAAAATGAAAAGAACTGTTTGGCTTATTCTTCAGAATGGTTTTCATGAGTTGCAACACTCTATTTGGAGGAAAGAAAAAATTGTTGGACTTGAAAAGATATGAAAGCATTTGAACAGAAAAACAAACAGGCTATTAATGGGAAGACATTGAGTCCGTTCTCAATACTCCAATACAAACACACTGTCATCAAACTCCCTAAAACACATGTCAGCATAATAATATGTGAAGCCGCTTACTGCATTCACATTTATGCCACCTGAGTCATTCATATCAGTCTCTGCCATAAGGCCAAAACACACAATACAATACATAAAAAGAATGTCCGCATCACTGAACCAAAGGAATCACAGTAATAGCATAATATTGAAAATATAAACTTAACCTAGAACAACACCGGTTCGATTCAACATTACACAATGCTGCACTGTAATTGGGACTCAAAAATCTTCAAATTTGCTTTGGTCACTTTAAATCTAAAAGAGAACCAAATTTGACACATGTAAGGATTCAAGGCAGAAAGGTGTTCATGGAAATTAAATAGGTTGAAACCAGAAATTTTGGATAACATGATTGCCATTCAATATATGGTATTTGAAAACCAAGATTTTTTATTGTTTGAGGAGATTTAACACCATTTTCATAAATATTAACGAATTCGAATGGTTTGAACTTTGACCAATGAGAATAAGACTGCTCCACAACTACACTGACTAAAAAACATTCCTGGAAATCGGACTAGGGCCTTACCATCATTTTTCAGCCCCATGTGAATTACATTAATGAAATAACCCCCGTATCATCTATATTGAAAGCATATGTGCCGTGGAATCAAAGTAATCAGGATTCAGCAAGAAAAAGGGAAATCTTATGAGAGTTTGAGTTCTTCAATGTCTGAGTGACTGCATCTCAAGGTACATATATGGTTATAATATATATTTTATTACGACTTCAAGATGTTCATGCCAATCTAAACATGATCAGATGGTTAAGAGCTTAAACTCTCCATAGTTAAGAACCAGGAAAAATCAGAATCTCTCACTGACGTCAGAAAATCATTCAATTATTGTAAGAAATCTATCATGCCAAAATCAACACACATTTTTATTTATCTGTGTGCACACTTTAATTGCCATAATCCTTTTTGAACCACTACTGCTAGAAGCTGTCACACACAACTCTCTGAACAGAGATCTGCATCTTATCCTCTATGGTATTTGACCCAACAAAAATACAGGAACACAACTATTCTCTTCATGAACTCATGCTTCGCATTCAACTAATCCAACATTTTCAAGTAGATTCATTTTTGGGTAAGTGTTAAATAGATAAATCTGTTAGGTCTTGTATTGTAAACTTCATAATGATTTTTAACATTTGAGTAGAAATTGAAGCAGCCCTACGGCTTATCAAATGTCTCATAAAATCTTGATCCATTGGCCCAACACAGGCTACTGTAGAATCTATAAATGAGGCACGACAAAAAGAACAAGAAGAAGAGCAATGAAAAATTATAAAACATAAGCACATCACTAAATGATTAAAATTTTGATAAAATCTGATACTCTCCATATATATTTTATATATATTCATGGCGGTGACTTCAGATTTTTGCGTTTTTTGCCATTAATATATATATATATGGGACCTTGTATATATGTATATATATTCATGGCGTGACTTCTGATTTCAGCGATTTTTTCCATGAATATATAATCATATTCAGACTTCAAATTTCTGCGATTTCTGCCATGAATAATGAAACCATATCAACAGCCGCACCGTTTTTGCTATTTGAATACGATGGACGAGAGAAAGTAGGGTTCTAGTTATCAAAGTTTAGTTTGTAACAAAAAGCTTACCTATTGACGACGCACGAGCTAAATGAGGGCTGAGGAGGATGAGAGATTAGATCCGGAGATTGGGATGGTGTGCAAACGGCCGACCGTGCAAGCTCAGAGCTGAAGAGTGAACGACAGCGATACTGTGCCTTGTGAGGTCCGACCGTGCGACGTCAGAGCTGGAGATCGTGAACGGCACCGGTGACACTTGGAGAATGGAGAACAAAGTCGAGAGTGGAGATGGAGAGCTCAAGCAGCGGCGGCGGCGGCTAGATTGAACCAAAGAGTTAAGAGATGGACGAAAAACCAAAGCCCGTAAGGGTAGAGGTGTTTTTTACTGAACTAATTGGGTTTAAAATTATAAATCCTGCACGATGGGCATCAACAAAAGGTGTTGTGCGTGGGTGGTGTAGTGGTAAGATTACTACCATCTCACTTGCAGGTTTTGGGTTCAGACTGTTTGATAGGCAAAATAGGCCCTGTACTTATTTTTTAGCAGGTTTGGGGGCGGAAGTAGGCCAGGCCGAAGGTCTTAATAGATTGTCTGACCTGTTTTGACCCTTGGTTCTAGGTTTCTAGCCAATACACGATATTGCAAATTCATAACAGGTTCAAACTGCTTGGTAGATGAAATAGGCCTTCAAAGAGGTCTGAGCCTGTACTTATTTTTTAGTAGGCCTGGCCTGATCAGGCAGGAGTAGGTCAGGCTAAAGGCTTCTAACAGGTCACCTAGCCTGTTTTTATTTTTAGTTCTAACCAATACACTTGATTAGTATGGATATTTTAGAAAAGATAACACTTATTTATTATAAATAACTAATTTAATTTATTTTCTAATCATCTTAAATTAATTAACTAGTTTTTATAATAAGAACAGGAGGTAATATTATTTTCTTTTCTTATACATATCCCACCACACCTAAAACCAATGATAATGAATCCATTATAAACAGATTAGGATGATTGACACACGCACACGCAAGATATTAACTAATTGTGTGATTAGCAACTGATTAATATCTCTAATAAAGCCATTGTCTTGATGCTAAGATGCCACGCTGAAAATTTCTACCCATAAAATACAAATGTGACGCTGTGGGAATTGCTTTTGGCCTAGCAAATAATAATAACAAATAATATTTCAAAAACAATATTTTGCTCAACATTTTTCTTCTTTTCCTTTTTCAGTGAGAAATTTTACTCCCCATCATTTCCTTTTGCTTTTTTCTTTTTGTTTATTAATTGCCAACGACATTTCCCCCTCCATTTAAAGCAGCCTAGTGCTTCATCTTGGCGTGTAAAGTTAAAAATTGATGACACCTTTCAATTATAATTCACTAGTTATATCACATCATCAATCCAACCCCATCGGATCTTTTAATTGACGGTCAACGCTCGCCACCGTGGCCCAAAAAAGACAAATTCCCACCACGGAATCTCCGCCAACTTCCACGTGTCATGTCCTCATTGGACCTCCATCTTTTTTCTGCTCTCCCTCTTCTCTCTCCCCATCCTAGCGGCGTTCATTTTTTAATGCCCGAACCCCACTCCTTCGTTCGCCTCCATCCCAGTCTCTCCCAGTGAACACGCACCAAGGTAAGCGTCCTTGATCCAAGTCTCAATTTTTCTCTCTAGGGTTTTGTTTCTCTTCTGTGTTTTTTTGGCTTTCTCTCCTCGATTCTTCAGTTATCTACTTATCTTTATGGTAGTTTCGTCGATCTTATTTTATTTTCGTTTTTGTTTTTGTTTTCCCTCTTAATTTTTGTGGGTAGTGTGCGTCTTGATTTGGATATCAATTCTTTACTTGTTTGGTTGTTTCAAAGGATTCGGTATTTCTGGATTGTTGAAAGTCTAGCATTTAGTTGATGAATATGATGTCTGAGACTGAGTCGTGATAAGTGGAAGAGGAAATTTGGCTGATGAATGGCTGCTGTGCCCCTCTCGTTTGGTCGCCACTGATATTCATTTTGTTAGATGGGCTTGGTTGATTTCTTTCATTGTTTTCCTGCAACTTCAACTATGCGCTGCGTTTGTTGGTGTACAAATCTGATAGGGTTGTTTTCTTATTTTGAAATCAGTTTGAACTATTAAGAGATAGATTTGTGTGGCGAAGATGTCTCCACCCAGTCGCGTGAAGAAAATGTTTACATGGCCAAGTTGGCAGAGCAAGCAGAGAGGTATGAGGAGATGGTTGAGTTTATGGAGAAAGTTGCTAAGACAGTGGATGTTGAGGAGTTGACGGTGGAGGAGAGGAATCTCCTTTCTGTGGCTTACAAGAATGTGATTGGAGCTAGAAGGGCTTCATGGAGGATAATTTCATCCATTGAACAGAAGGAAGAGAGCAGGGGTAATGAGGACCATGTTGCTATTATAAAGGAGTACAGAGGCAAGATTGAGTCTGAACTCAGCAAGATCTGTGATGGGATTTTGAGCCTTCTTGAGTCTCATCTTATTCCATCCGCCTCATCTGCTGAGTCTAAAGTGTTTTATCTTAAGATGAAGGGTGATTATCATAGATACCTTGCTGAGTTCAAGACAGGAGCTGAGAGAAAAGAGGCTGCGGAGAATACTTTGTTGGCCTACAAGTCTGCTCAAGTAGGCATTCACTTTCATTTATACGCATACTCTGCTACTGTTTACAAGTTTCCACATTTCTATAGAATTATTTCTACTTTTCATAGTCTTGATATGTTACTGAACCCTGAATTATTATCATTATTTTTTGTTTGTTCTAGGATATTGCTCTAGCAGAATTGGCCCCAACGCACCCAATAAGGCTTGGTCTTGCTCTCAACTTTTCTGTATTCTATTATGAAATCCTCAACTCCCCGGATCGTGCCTGTAATCTTGCTAAGCAGGTATCACTTGCTATTTATACAATTACTATATTTTTTTTATTGCAGCAAATTAATGTTGATGGGTCCTAGATATTTGTTGCATATCTTAACAGGTTTTCTACAATAAAATTAGTAACTTCAGTGGTATTGGGACCATTGCTCACTCAAGTCGTGTGTTTTGATTAATATGGCTCAAAAACATTCAATATGTGGTTAGATTGAAGTGCTTGCAGGACTATTTTAAAGGGTTTGCAGGGAAGTGAACTTGGTTATTTAAGTCAAACGTGGTTGAAGTTGACTTTTGTAAATTATTTGATTTGATAAATGGATTGTATACGTGCCCTGTCTCTGTTGTCATTGACAAACGGAATATGTTTATTTGTTAGCCTCCACTTCACTGTTGGAATAACTTATTTAATGGCAGGGCTCATATCACCTTCATTATGTGATATGAATTGTATATTATATTGATTTTTTTGTTAGTGTTTGAACAGAACAAGGTGATGGCTATTGACCAAGTCCACAAATAAGATATATTTTGTAATCACATGGTTGTAGTAATTTGCGTTGAAAGAAATGAGGTTCTTGTTAACCGACTCCTGATTTAAAAGGGGGGGAAAAAATTCATTCCTTACCACAAGGTTCTTCTCTTCATAATGTGAGAAGGTTGATTTATTATTTAGTTGATCTTTCAAGCCATGTTGATTAATTTTTGGAACTTATATCCCTTCCTCCTGACTTTTACCGTGTTTGTGTTCTTTTTCCTCATATGGCAGGCCTTTGATGAGGCAATTTCTGAACTTGACACATTGGGTGAAGAGTCATACAAAGACAGTACATTGATCATGCAGCTTCTCCGAGACAACTTGACTTTGTGGACATCTGACATCACGTCTCTCCCTCTATCCTTTCTCTGCTGTCGTGTAATTCAAAAATATTGGGCATTTATGTAGTATCCTGCAACCCATGATTGCTAGTAAACTTGAATTCTTGAGGAGTAAACCATAGATAGTTCTATTTCTTTTAAACTAAATATAAGTTAGAAATATTTAATTTGTCATGAGTTAAACTTGCTTTCATGATCATTATTCTGTTTTTACCTCTCTTGATAGGCTACCTTGTAATGGGGAAGAGGTGGGTCCTGATATTTTGCAAAGCTTGATCTTTTTGTACAGTTTCTTGATGCAATGAGGTTATCCGTTTTCACTTGAAAAACCAAAAAGAAAACCTGCTCTCTAAATGAAAACAATCTAAACTTGCTCGTGTGGACAATCATGTAGTGTTCTCATGACCCCTGTGGTTTGAATATCCGAATACCTACAGGCTTGGTTGTTGCCCTGTAGTAGTCATGGATCTTTGGGCTTTCTTCGAAGGGATAACTGAAGTTTGCCCGTAATTTTGCTGAAATCTGCAGCTATGACATGAATGATTCTTAGGCATTATTACTTTGGTCACTGCAAAAAGTCATATGTCGTCTAATACTGCTGATGGCTTTATTAGATACGTTTTCAATGATTGCTTAGTGCAATCTGTGTTTACTTTGGACAGGGTTGGTGGCTAAACCTTGCCCCTATCTGGGATTTTGTTTAATTCCCCTTTTTCTTTGAACCATCATTTTGAATCGTTCCTTAGGAAGCTTATTCGTGGTTTCAGGATGATGCTGGGGATGAGATCAAGGAAGCATCTAAGCAACCAACAGGCGAGGGGCACCAGTAGCGTGGGGATATCTTTAGGATATGTATTCTGTACTTTAAACTTTGGATCCTTTTATATATATAGATGCCATGTGAGTTGCTAGTAGGATTTTTTTATGGATGTCATGACTTTCCTATGCGGACTGAATTTGGAATTTCCAAGGTTTTAGTGGTTCATGATTGTATTTATTGTTGCTGAGGTGATTATGGCTTGGTGATTGAGTGATTTACTATATTAAGATTGTAGTTAGAACTTTTATGATTGCATAGTATTTGTTTGTGTGAGATCCTTTTTTGCTTGGGGTGGTCTTGAGTCGCTTGCAAAGCGTTGCTTCTTCACTGGAATATTGTTCTGTTCTTGGCATGTTTCTGGAAGGAATGAAATGGAAGATCTGATTTGGACCATCTATTTAGAGGAATCGAGGGGAAATAATTGATTTACTCTCCAAAAATGAAAGTTTCATTCTGATAGAGCAAACCTACTTCGTATGAAATTGGAACACATGTTTGCACGATAGTTGGTGACAAGAATCGAACAAAAGTGTAAATAAAGCAAGTCAGAATCTGTTTGTTACATGGCAGAATCTTTGGCTGATTGCTTTTTATGTTTCCTTGGAAGTTTGACTGATTCAACTGATATTTTTTTGTAGGGTTAAGTGGCAACTCTACTCGTGCAACATTTGGTTATGGGCATCTAATACCATAAAATTTTTTAGTGTGAGAATGTCATGGCCATTCCAAAAAACAAAAACCGGATTAAACACCAAACTGACATAGTGGTTCAAGAATCAGTTGGTTGAATCGGGGTCAATTTTGAGTCAAACCAGTCATATTAAAATAAAACAATTTAATTAAAACTTACAAAATACAACAACATTATAATTTAATAATAACAAAATAGAAAGAAATAAAATAATATTTTGATAGTAATAATAACAAAACGTAACAACATTGAGAATTTAATCTTTACAATTATTACTAATTAAAATTAATGATTAATAATAGCAAAATTATGATTAAAATTCATTTAAATCTACTGAGATTTTAAGAGTTAAAGGAGAAAAAATAGGAC